>NC_044193.1:16993959-17173959 GCF_900880675.1 Sparus aurata | reverse complement strand
CATGTTGAACACGTGCACTTTTGTCACCGCCAGTCTCTGATTTATACAACAGTCAGACTGAGAGGCGACGCCGCACCGAGATGGATGTACGGCAAAAGGACAGTTGAGAAGAGAGAGGATGAAAATGAAATGTTTTGGCCTTGCGAAATCTCCCCGAGTACTCTTTGTAAACCAAGCCTGTAGTTAGTAATTAACTTGAACTGGAGATAATGTCGTAATTATAGCAGCACACACAGCTCTAATTCCCATCAACATTAACGCACAGAACTAGACTGTGGTCAGGGGGCATGTTGGAGCAAAAGCCTAAAGAGTAGAGACTTTCTTTTAGAGTTCTCTGACTTAAACTTAAGTTTGAAAGAGAAAGTTGGGCTCCTTTTGCAAACAGATAACACCTTGAGCTTTCAAAATAAAGAACTGCATCAACACAAAACCTCCACAGTTGATCCAGATTTTATCGCCCCTCTTAGATGGATCAAAAGTTTAGCCCGACTTTATATGAACTGTTTCTACTGACGCTCAGCTGAGAGCATCTTTGTTTACAGCACACAGGTCAGAATGCCTATTCACTGTGGGGAAAAACCAGGCTGATGACCTGCAAACTGTTCTGCCCGGTGAATGGAAAAGCCAGGATGAAAAGAAAAAAGACTTCTAACATTCCTCTGAGTCAGAGCAGAATCTTAAATAACCTTCAGAGTCACACTCCTCCAAACTCTCCCGTCTCATCTATGCTGGCTCAGGCCCATTCACTCTGTAGCTTTATCTGCAGCCCTCCATTCCAAACACTACTCACATTTAATGGACGGATCAGCTAAACGACTGTGGATAAAATCACAGTCTGGCTGCCTTTCATTGTGATACTTAAAAGCGCCTCGCCTTTGACTGCACTCATTAGACTGCAAACACGCGAGGCCATACGGAGAAGAAGTGCATTAATTGCAGTAACAGATATTTATTATGACTGCCACAGAAACTCCCATGAATAGAGAAGCGCCTTAACTAAAGGTAAAGTGACGGGCAGATTAGAGCCCATGGGAAGCGGGTAATTGAGCAGAACATATCTTGATGTTCTGCTGAAACACCACACTCCATCTCTCCACACAGAAGATGAATCACACCATTGTCTGTGTCACCAAATTACATAAGTGCTATGGAAAATTCACTCAGTTCAATTGCTTAGTAAAAAAAAAAAGGGCAGACATTGAATGGCAGCAGCTTGCTTGAGTGAATCATGTGGGTCACACTTACATAAAATTGCTGATGTTCTGTGATTGCTGTTATTTACAAAACTACAATTGACCGTTTTTTTTTGTTCCTGAAGGAGTTTGCAAAAATGTATCGCACACCTTACAAATAAACAGACGTGTTCAGATACAATTTTTTCCTTCCCTGTACAGATTCCTGATCTTTGTGGATCAGTCGACCGCGCCTACCAGTCCAATACCAGTGCGTTTTATAAAATCAGCTGTAACTTCTCACCCTGTATGGATGTTATGTTATGGACGTTAGATAAGTTGCTTGCTTATGGATTTTGGCGACTCGTGCAGTAAAAACCTGTTAGGTCGCATACTGACAGCAGGCTCCCGTTTCTAATAAACAACTTGCGTGCTATCAGGTCTGTGCCAAGACCCGAGTACTCGCCAATATCCAATCCAGAGTATCTGAATGACCTTTTAAATAAGAAGTTACGGTGTTCCGAGCAATTTCTCTCTGTGAAATCTGTGTGAATCAATTAATATAGGACAGTGACAGAGGAAGTAGATGAAGTAACTCTCTGTTTTAGCTTGTTTCAGAGCCAAACTCTGAGCATGGTGGGGAACTATCTGACCCATCTGTGGGAGGGGAATCCAACTAATTTTAACTCTCTCTGTTTCAACACCTACCATCAACAGCTTGTGTGCCTGTGACCACAAAATAGCGATACTTCTCATCCCCCTCAGCCATCTCACACATTTTAAATCACTAATCCTATGTGTTAATACTTAATTGTGTTTTCACCCACAGTAACAAGCCCCTTAATGCTGGGTGTCAGCTTCTTGTCTCTGCGTGCCAGACTGTTGTGAGAATGCTTGTGGTATGACAGATGTAAGGTGTGGCACATGCAGACGGTTAAAATCACCATTAGCGCCCGCATATAAACAGAGGAAAAGGCTTTTTCTTTTACCCTGGAGAGTTTATGGATGGAGCGGCAGGATGGGGAGGCTGACAGACGTGAGTGGCTGAGACGAGAGGGACTGCGCCGATCCCACAAGAGTCCAGACAAGAGCAGACACATCCCTGAACATTCAGACTAAACATGGCAGCATAATTAGAGCTATAATTCAGCAGAGCAGCCAGAGCGCACACTGTGAGCCCGCGTCCTTTGCAGAAAAGGGCATAACTTGCGCTCTCATTCAGCCCCAAATTAAACTGTCCGATCATTGTGCTGCTGTCTCCTCAAAGCCGTTTAGAGTCAGTGAGTGCCTCATAACGTCACGTGACAGCATTTTAAAATAAAGCTAGCAAACAGCAATCTCCAAAAAGTAAAAGCAGTAATCATGTTCTCTGCCCTGAACCAACAGCTTGGAGAGAACACGAAAGCGGAGGACACAAGCCTGCTGAGAGACAGTTTTAGTAGCTGCTTTCATGTCGCCATACTTACAGATATCTGGCGATTCGTCCGAGCCATCTGGGCAGTCCTTCTCCCCGTCGCAGCGCCAGCCTTTGGAGATACAGGTCACCTGGTCCTTACATACAAACTGCTTAGAGCTGCAAGTCTTGGGGTGGTCATCAGCTTTGGGAGCTGAAAAGAAACGGGGAGAAAAATGTGATGTGTCAACAGGAAAAGGTCTGAGAATGCTATTAATACAGCAAATACGTTCAAAGAGGAATCTAACAGTAGTATCTCGTGAATTACAACATGAGGTGAATGTTTTTTCTTCTAATGTTGCACTTTACTTTTCAGCAACTATTCTCACGTGTGCAGAATCTAGATAGGAAATTTCCAGCTTCAAGCAGCGTAGATCTTAACTCAGCGGGGCAAAATAACATACGAGGGTCAACCCGAGTTTACAATGATGTTTTTGTATCAAAAAGACCCGCAGGCAAAAACAGACTGCTCTACAAGTTTACAACCAACAGTGGTTCCTTTTAGTTCTGGGTTTGTTTGTTGTTTCCTCTCTTCTTATGGACGACTCATTTCTTGTCACTTTTTTTTTTTTTTTTTTATTACTCCAAAGGTGTTTTTCAGCTTTTACCACAGAGCCTCTTTCATGTGTCACAGCACAGACATAACTGGGCATTCAATCACCATCTGAGCCATGGGAAACTGCAGAGCGCCCGGGTTTCTGGGCAGCAAGTCAGCACAGATTGTTGAGGTGTACCACAGGCTAGCAGCGCCACGGCAACGCTCATGACCCATCAGCAGGTCTCACACTGCCGACATGCTTTAACTCAGCGACACTCTGGAAAAAAAAAAACCCTGGTCGAAGGGAGCTCCACCCTCATGGTGTCACATCAGGCTGTCAACACCAAATTTGTTACTTATTCAAAAAATGCATCTTAAAGGGTCACTTCACCCAAATTACAAAAGGAAACCACATATTTTCCTCACTTTATTTGCCCTGAGATATATCTGTCCCTCAGTTTCTGCTTCCACCACAAATGAATTAACTTCAAATGGGATTTATTTTGAGCCGAGGTTTACATGCCTCAAGCACCATCAATAGAGCTTGGTGGGCTGGTGGCAGAAATGTCAGACTGATATCTGTCAACATAGAAAAATTAAACCAAAACTATCTGCAAGGCTTCACACCACTTGGTTTAATTTGGGTGAACTGTGGAGGGTGTGGAGGAAAGATTTTGTATTCATGCAGAAAAGTCAATAACCGGATATTCAAAACCCAATTCTTTCGATATTATGATCGCCTGCAAGACCAGTTAGATGGTTAAATACAGCAGAAGTTGAGTTTTTGGTGAGGATGAAGATAATCAAAGTAACTTCAGTCGTTTTATTCAAATGTAGATCATTATAAATAGTGAGACTAATTGGCTTAAAATGAAAAAAAAAAAAGTTAAAATATGTTAAAATTGTATAGAATATAAAGAGGCCATATTATATTAAGTTCATTAATGACATAATGCTTCATTAAAAAAGCCAAATTAACATACAACCAACGAATTCAAGTAGAGAAAGCTGAAGTTCTTTGGCAACATCTGCCCTCAGAATAAGGAAGAATGAAAATAGGTTGCCAAATATACACAAGTGAAACCCTTCCTTTTATGCAAGTGGTCAAAAAATGTTACACACGCACAAAAAAAAAGACCACAATGTCCATTTCAGGCAGAAGGTTGTTGTTACTGTACTGTTGTGCAGCAACGAAGGTCTCATTGTGATTCTCAGCAGGGACTGGGCCCTCTCTCGCCCTGGATGACTTGCCTCCCTACGTACTTGGCAGGCAGAGAGGTGTTTGGGGTGGGCGGTGTAGGGGGGGAGGGGGTGTGCACAGCAAGGGGGATGGGATGTGACTGAAATCACAAGAGAGCATGAGGCGAGTGTATCATTGCGATCACGTTCCTTTCGACTGTCAGACTAAAGGGGTTTAGACCCTGGTCCTCTTTTCCATGTGACAGTGAAGTGTGTGTAAAACACTAAGTCTGCTGAGTGTCATGTTTTTGTAAATACAATTAGGAGGTAAAGCGTTGCAGGGATCAGATCACAGCTTCTCCTTATGTGACACCTTGATATTTGAGGAGATTAAGAGAAAGAGAGCGTGCCGGGTTTTAAAATGCAGAGAGCAGTTCGCCCAGTTCTTCTCCTCACACAATGGCAGGGGCAAGGATTACAAAACAGACTCCAAGCGATGCAGGAGAATAAGATTTAAACGAGACGCTGTAACACGCGGTCTGTTTTAAATTTCATAAGAACGTGGCAGGACAAAGGATTCTGGATGAGAGTGAGAATGAGAGCTGTGAAGGTACTGATTAGTTTAGATGACATGAACACACCAGGACGGTGGGGTGAAGGAATGAGAGAGAGGCTAGACAGGCCAGCCATGGCCTGAGGCCAGCTTGTTAGTTTGGCTTCCTTTCTGCGTACCAATGTCCTGGTACATTTTGTTTGGTGGTAAACACACTGGATTTGCCTGTGCTTATATGTTGCCATTTAATCTGCCTAAATGCCCAACAAGCAACCACACAGCCGCACTGACTGAACCCTGAGCTGCAGTGAGTAAAAGCGCCGAAACCCTCCGACAGGCGGCCATGTGCAGGCATCTCTCTGGATCTCTGGTCCCCGTGTGAAGCAGTTGGGCCTAGCCGGTTGTTCCTTGTGAGCGGGCATAAAACTGGAAATAAAACATTGCGGGTTCTAATTTTATCATCGCTTTAACACACCAGCATGGAATGACCGCAGAGGAGAGAACCTCTGAGCCTAATTGGAGGTTGTGGCAGAGGAGGGGTTAGAGACTGGGGGAAAGACTGGCAGCCTTCCCCCCTCAGCAGTCCTCTTTCAAAGCCCACTGAAATATCTCAAACAGAGATGTGAATTGTTAATTCAGCCTGCAAAGTCGCCTTTTTTCCAAAGTTACTGCCAAAACGCTGACAATTTCTGGAGGGTCCGAAAGAGGCTGGGATGTTGAACCATTTCAGTCCACTTTACCTACAAAAGGGAATGAAGAAGGCCTTTATTGAGTCTCCTAGGATTGGCCCAACAGCAAACACCAATCCCATTGAATCAAGGTACATACTCTACTTACAGGAACTCCAACAAGCCCAGTGTCCCAGACTGATAATGCCTTCCAACTAAAAGCATTTCCTGTCCCAGCTGAAAGGCAACCTGATCACACTGCTGTGACTAAATGGAAGGAAATCCCACAGCATTCAACTCTTCTGTCCACAAAACCAGGAGGATTATCACATTTGAATAATAATATCTTCATCTTCTTTTGCTTATGATCAACTTTTAAAAAGTAAGATTAGTATGATATACACCACTGCCTCCATATCAAGATACCCTGAGAAAAACAACCATCCTGTGGGTATCCATTAGAGCAAAACCACATCTAATTAGAGAAGAAAATGAGGAAAAATAACGTTCACAGCCTTAGTTAAAACCCTCAAGAGTTTTGAATTTCACACCATTACCAAGTGAGGGAAACTTTGGACGCATCGCAGGAAACAGTTTTCTATTTCGGAGGAGAAATTGCACCGTGTACGGATATCTTTATTTGGCTCATAAAATAAGAAACACACACACAGCACGATTTTAAAACAGCTGTCTTCCACAAAAACCAAAAATGCCTGTCACTCTGATGTAGTTACAATATGTTGCAGTGTAAGTGTATTTCATTCATACGGCAAAGGCATTAAATATGAACGCTGAGAAAGACCTTAAGTCGACTGTACGCCCAAGAATGCCTCAAGGCCAGCACTCTGTAAAAATGAGTCTGGAGTATTTGTCCATTAGACACGGGATTAGTGTTTCGACACAACTTTACATCCAATTCTCTACACTCAACTAAACATCTAATTTCAGTTTTCTCAACAGTTTTACAGCTCTTACTTGGAGGAGGCAGTCGAGGATGCCAAATTGGGATGTTGGTGGTTAAAATTTGAAATCACTGACTGTTCATGACATTTTCTTTCCTCATTATCTTGTCAAATCAAGAAATCATGGTAAAGTCAGCACCATTTTAAGAAACCAAAAAAAGATCAATTACAGGGCTTCCTCCTCTTAGTACGTGCTGGAATTGATGTACACTGAGTGAATTACAGAAAGCGGAGACAAAGACTGGATCTTTAAAATAGCACTATTTAATCTTACATAATTCAGAGATGACGGAGCTAAGAAAATATGTGTAAGAGAAGCTAGACTGACTTACAAGCTCTTCCGTTAGTGCTGTCACTAAAGATTCACTGAACAAATGTTTGACTCTTGAGTTGACGTCCACGCTATGCTATAAATCACTGAGTTACTTCCGAGCATGCGGATGCCCAGGCTCCAGTTGGCGGACATACTCCCCGTTGTATGAGGCACACACTGTATTTCCTTATGCAGGCCCACTGAAGCTCTGTGTTGTCCAAACATTGCGAACCGAATTGCCCCTGAGCGCTGCCCACGGCAAAGAGCATTAAACACGAGCGAATGAGCAAATGCATAAACATACACAGAGCTGGCTCTTATAGAAACACTCCTCCTGGGCGCTTAACAAGAAGAATAAAGTGTGTTTGAGGCCGTTTGCAAGAGGGCATTTAAGGTTTTTTATGTAATCCCAAAACTTGACAAAACAACCTCGAGCCTCAAGAGGAACTCTGTGGGATGGTGAGTAAATGGTGTTGTGGCACCAATTCAGCAGCCAAGTGATGGAGGCCTCCAGACACCATCACCAGCTGGGACCAAACACTGACCCACTTCTTCCCCCCACCCTGATCTGTCTCTCTCAATATGGCCATCGCTGCTCTACAAATCAACTCCAGATCCATGCAGCGCATTCCAGCACCTTCTAATTGATTTCATGTGTATAGCTTTGCCTCAAAAAGACAATCTGTTACAGACGAGCAGCTAGTTTCAAAGAAACTACGACAGCTTTGCTGTTGAATTTGGGGGAAAATGACTGCCTGCCTGTTTGTTTTTGCTACAAGACTAACTTGGAGTGGTTACTCAAAGTGTAAAACAGGACAGACTTTATTTTAAAAAATAAGTTTGGTTTAGTTGAAAATGCTACACATCACAATGAAGAAGAGACCACCGTCGAAATGCACACGGACTGGTGGTGGAATGTTTCGTCACGCAAATTGAAATGTGTGAAATGTACTTTTGTTTAACAAGCATGCCTCCAAAACTTAGCACATCCTAGTTTTCAACCAAGCCAATCCCCGTGTGGATAATTTCTAGGCTGAGCAATGGAGCATGGATTCTATTAAATTCTGTTAAGAGATAACAGTACGAATGGGAATGTGAAATGACTCGAAAGAATGAATAAATAAATGGGACTCTGGGTCTCGATGGTCCGGCTGTGCACAATGGCAGTGCCAGGCGAAAGTGGAAATAAAAACCAGGACTGTTTCTCATCACCCACCACTTCTCCCCTTTACTGGTCCTCCATTGTGGAGCTCCAGGGTGTTTCAGGGAGTGAAACAGAAAAAGCAAAACCGACTACAGTATGTAATTAGACCCCTGAGGTCAAGTTTGAAGTGATTTCTCTGCTCAGTTTAGCATGATTTCAAAGCTAGAATCCCTGCACTGCAAGTAACAATTAAAACCAAACAAGGACCGCAGGGATGAGAATGAGAGCAGGGGGAAGATGTTATTCCTGAATTTTGTGCTGTATTAATTATTCAGGTGGAAGAGTGACTCATTTTGAACCAGAGTCTGAGCCTTTAAAATGTAAAATGTGGAGTATTTAGGTATATAAAGGAAGGGGTGGGCGATCTGATGATTTTAGATCGTAATTGATCTTGAAGGTGTCCGTAATCTGCTTTTCAGATGAGTTGTAAAGATTGCTGTATTTCATGTCTTCTTAGCTCTGTCCCCGTACCTCACATAACCCCGATGACTAGCAGATCCGCACTACGTTAATAAACCATTCAACTAATGTAGCTAAGATGCCTATGCTGATAAGACAATTTACTTCACGTGGCTCTTCTTTCCTCCATCAATTAGTAGTCAACTATTACAATTAATCAGCAAATATTTCGATAATCAAGAAGTCCAAGTTCTCTGATTCCAGCTTAAGTTTGAATATTTGCTTGCGTCTCTACTCTTCTACAGCAGTATACTGAATATCTTTGGGTTGTTGACGAAGCAAGATGTTTAAGGACATAATATTGGGCTTTTGAAAACACTGATCAATATTTTTCACCACCTAACCAAGAAAATATTCTCAAGTTTGTCTTTCTTAAGTTAAATGATGATTTGAATAGTCAGGGGTTCAAACCTATACATGATGCAACGTGACTTATAGCTAGCAATGTGGCAGATAAGGAGCGTGTGCTAAAGAGTTACTATATTTCATGTAATTCTGTATTTGAGTGGTGCAAATAAAGACATTCATAGGGTGTTTCAAGTCTGCTTTTCTGTTTTAAACTAATATTCTCGCATTTCACTATTTAAATGGATCTTGATATTATTTTTTGGCCCGATTGCCCACTCTTAATACGAGGGGAGAGAGCGCAGAACAAGTTTAATAAACACTATCCAACGGCCACTGCTTTAGCCATTAAAATCAACTTCTTCAATGGCCGCACTGTGCAGTGCCCATCCAGTGGAAACAACCACTTATCTTTGTGTCAAGCCAAACCACGGCCAAGCACTTGAGCACTTTACCCGGCTCACAGTGCACACACAATGCCCATAGGCAATGTAAGTTCTAATCCACGAGAGCCAGTTTCAAAGAGGATGAACATGCATAAACAGCAGAAGACTGAGTTGGGAGTTAGTACCTACTCTTGTGCCTGAAAGCCTTGTTTTTGTGTCACTGCACAACAAAAGGGTGCAGCTTTGACCTCAGAGGTAACCTGATGAGGCTCTGCAGGACGTCACAGGCCAGAGCAGTAAAAGGCAACGCAGTTAAAGACACACAATGAGTGAGTGTGATTGATGGACATAAAGATAAATGTAAAGAGGGCTTCACAGTGCTTTCTACAGAGTTTCTTCTACAACCGCCCCGAAGCCTCCGCATAGCACAGCTCTGTGCACCCATAGAGGGAAAGTCAAACCAGATTCAGCTGTTATGAAAACAGAATATGTGAGCCACAAAATGAAGGCTGAACCACATAAATTGAGGCATTCACTGCAACTGGGATGACTGTAAATAATTGCTTGTCTCTGTCCTCTGGAGCGACCAGGAAAAAACATCCAAGGCTTCAGGGGTAAGGTATGGAAAGACTATGTTACCAAATAAGACTTCACTTCAGTTGGAGGTTGAAATGTTCCTGTGATTTCATGCAAGTCGATCTCCATGAATCCCTCATTAGATTCACTCTAAAAGACGCAGGAGGGAGGAATGTTCCTGGCCCGATAATTGCTAGGAATGACTCATAAACAATGCACAAATGAGTTGTCATCCACTTCACATCTTAACAGATGACCTCTTTGTTCTGCGGTGAGATCCAAAGCTAGCCTGTGTGACACATTAAAAAGGTTCTCTTCTGGAAATGCGGCATGAATTATAATTCTAGCATCAGTGATTAAACCCTCACGGATGAGCACAAGTATGAACGACCTACAAACAGGAGAATCTCATAAAAGACCTTGGAAACCTTCAGTAGTCAACTTGACTTTACCGTAACAATTGTGGACCTTCGAAAGCACAGCTGAGTCACACACACTCACACACACACACACACAACACACACACACACACACACACACACACACACACACACACACACACCTCCATAGAATTGTTGAGTTTCAGAGCTTAAAGGTGATAACGGGCTCAGATGAGGAAATACACACTCAAACAGCTATTAATAGTAGTTTTCAAACCACAGCGAATGTGATTTTCAAGAGGTTTAAGTAAAGTTCAGTACCAACAGGTGAAACTGGTGCTAATGAGAGTTGCGTGCACCGTCTTCCTGTGACATCATAACTCCTTTTATTATCTTACTGACATTGTTTCAATACTTCTAGCTGTTTATAGCTGTTTATATTCTGTTTTAAGGCACGAATGATAAAAATGTGATCCATCTTTTTATGTTTAGTTAATTAATTTAAGTGTTATTGAAGCCATGGGTTCGGAGTAGTGGTGTCCAATTAAGCTTTTATGTGGTATTCTAAGTTTCTGATGTTTCATTTTCAGTGCATGTCATAACCTGGAAACATTGTGTGGACTGTTCATTTAAGACTGTCAGGTAATTAAGGATATGCTACATATAGTGTACTTTGTAGGCAGATGTCAGTTCTATCAGGCTGCTAGAGAGGGAGAAATTACTCTGTATTCCTTCAACCTGCTCTGCTGAAGTAAAGCAAGAGATCACACCATCATGAGGTTGTAAATGATCAAATTTTAAAAATTGACATGGCGTCAAGGTAGATGACATTGGCAAGATGGCTGAAAATCCTCTCTAAGACGGTACACTAGGCTGTATATCATGATATAGCAACACATGTTGTGATATAGTCCATATTAAAAAAAAATAATCGAGAAATTGTAAATGGATAAAACAGACCTTTTTGTTTCTAAAATCGAATATTGTCACAAAGAAGTCCAACGCTATCAACAATGTTTTACTCCATAAGGAGATATTAATCAAGGTATTAACAGCATGGCAACAAATGTATATCAGCTAACATATTATCGACCAACCCCACAGGCAGCTGTATTATCATATTATTCACTCCAACATGGTTTCATAGATCGTATCATATAACAGATGGTTGGATGCGTACCTAATGCAATTCCATCAGAGTTTATAGAATTGTAATCATTACCATATGATAAGCCGTCTTTCTTATTTTGTCCAAGATCGATAATATAATGTTTTATGTAATATAACAATATAGATAAGCTTATCTGCTGAAAGACTGAAAATGAAAATGTGTCATCAGATACTGTACTTATACAGAACATTTACATGGTCCCTTACACAGAAGTACCATAAAAATTCAAATTGTGTCCATATCTTTGCCACGCAGACATCACCAGACAATGACCTGGAGTCATGGCTGCGACTCTGATGAAAGTTAACGGCTTCATCACTTGGCAGCAGTCCATGAAATTGGAATGTTATCTCCTTATATCAGATCCGCTGATCACATCAGACCACATGTGAAAGCACCCAAGGGTCCCTGCCATCAAACTGATTGCCCTGTCAAACGCAAACCCAGGAGGATCGGCAACATCTGAGGTGAACTCAGCCAACAGGACCAAGCACACAACAAGCAGCAGCTGACGGTCTCTGAAAACTGACGATCTGTGGGTTTCAGCTCAAGGCATCCGGTGAGGAGTTCACCATTATCACTGTCCAAGTTAAACAGGAGCCACAAAGACTTTATTCTCACGGCTGTGCCAGGTGTCAGGCAAACTTTGCAACCCTGTGCAACATTTTAACAACGCTGTGTACTGTCTTCATGAAGTGCAAGGAAAACAGATTGCGATGTCCCCATCTAAAGATGTGTTTTGAGTTCAAAAACCACACATTTCTAAGTGTCATAATCATATTAATGGCAGAAAATGATAGCATAAGCAAGCCCGATTATATAAAAAGCCCAATGAATCTTACAGAGCTGCATTAACACACACCCACACATCCTATTTCGTTAAAGAAGCCGATCCGTTCCATTTTTGGGTCTTAGGCACTAAACAGGGTAAACAGTGATGTAGCTAGCAGAAAACACCAATTACAGTACACCCCTGCTATTCACAATCAACAAACACTCTTTCATCTGCGGTCTCACGCCTTCAATATGTGGGGAACAACACTGAAGACATTTATGTTAATCTGGTTTTACCCTCTAGTCACGGTTGATTGCAATGCAGTGCAGGAAGCAGAGGGATAAAAAGGGGATCTTTTCTGCAGCTCCAGTCAAGAATCCCACTGTCTGCTATTACCATTTCACAAGGTCAGGACCAAAATGGAAACACCTGCACACAAGCTTTGCATTAAATATCACTCACAAACCAAAAGAATGTATAAAACTAAACACTTGGACTAAAGTCTAATACAAGCATTTTAAGATTTTTTAATCCAGCGTTTCTTTTTGAGAAGACAAAATCACTTGGGGATTATCCGTGTCACCTGATGAGGGTGCATCACCAGACAGCCTCAGGTGTACAGAGTTACAATAAGTGCTCCCCAGTGACCTCCACTTGGAAGAGCCAAACAGAGCAATCCAAGCTATTACCTGTTGAATTTGTATGAGGGATGCTGAATTTTTCCAGCAGATGTTTCCAGTGACAGTTCTGAGGAAAAGGTAAGCCAGGTCCCATTAAAAAGGTCAGGCAAACAGAGGGCAGGCTCCTCAGGAATTCAACCTCTTTAGCCTCTGACCCAGATTTACACTTTTCACCAACGGGGAGCCGTCTGCCCGTAAAGGTTGTCGAGATCCTATATGCAAACTCATGAAGTTATCCAACATGGACATGTTGATGATAGGATTCTACAGATAAAGTTAAAAACGAAGAACTTCATTCAGCATCGTACCATTTTGTTGCATGATCAACAGTATGCATTTACAAAACTACAAATAATTCCAAAAAAAATAAGCTGATTAATTGTTTGGCTGATGATCAATTAGCTTCTGAAATAATCATTATGGACTGTAAAATGTCAGAGAACAATCCACAATCTGTCCCTCTCAAGTTTCCGGATCCTTCCTTCCGTTTTGTCAGACCAAGAGTCCAAAACTTGCTGATATTCAGTTTTACTACAACAAACATCACATATGAAAAATTAAAGCAGCCAATCTTCACCATTGACAAGCTGCAACTCTGGAATGTTTCTGCATTTTTGCAATAAAAAATTACTTCATAAGTGAATCCACTCATTAATAAATCAACTGATGACTTTAGCTTCGTCATTAATTAATCATATTTCAAGCAAAATGCAGACCATGTGATGGTTCCAGCTTATAACATATTATAATCTAATGCTTTATTTTCTCTTATCTTTATTGTTCACTAAACATTTGTTGAGTTTTGGACTGTTGGCTGAACAAAAGAAATCTGTTCTTGGGGACATTTTTGCATTAGTCTTTCGATCTGTAGATCAAGAATCAATTGACTAAGAAAAGATCTGCAGAACAACTGAAGAACAAAAATAAAAATCATACATGAGGAGCAGGCATCGATTCACAACGTGCTCTGGTTTCTTCACCGACGCCTTTAAGGGACACCATCATGGACTCTAAGCAACACCAGGGATCAATAACAAACAAAAGGGGTCTGTCCAATGTTGAACTGTCAACTTTTGACCTTCCTCTCACTAATCCTTTCTCATTCGTAAATTCATGCTGTGGCACAGTGGTGATCCGGCCAAATCCAGCCCAAGTGGCCAGCCTTAGGCCTGCATCCACTCATTTGACCACTTCTACTCTTTTGAGCAGACACTCCTCTGATGGGCGGGCGGGCGGGCTGACAAATCAACTGTTACTAATGACATAACACACATACATCATTTCCATCCCTGGCTGCCTGTTATGTAACTACATGTTAGTTTTAGAGAGTATCCAAGTGAATCTTGGAAGTTTATTTCGCCTCACCCGGCTTCAACCTCAGCTCTTCAGCTGGTTCCCCCCCTCCCCTCTCATTGCAGTCACATCTAAGTTGGATTAACGGTCTCCCTGTGTCCAGATGTTACATACTGATGGAGGCAGTGGGAGGAGCTTGCCCACTCCTGTAACCTCAGCTATGGCTTTCACTCTGAACAGCGTCCATCAAAATCTAATGAAACTTATGTAAGGTCTTGCAACAGGGAGAAGGGCAGGAGCAATTTTCTTTCTCTTTCCGCAACGACATGCGGCTGCCTTCATTGCAAAATTAAGGTTTTAATGTGTTGCCTTTCCTTCAGGCATCCAAGTAAACATGGACTAAAAGAGTGAAAGAGACTGTCACGTCGATTTTACACATATTCATCCACAAGGAAAGCTGTCAGGTCTGAGTCAACACTAAAACATGACTTCTTCACTGTTTTACATCCACTAAACATGATGGATGACTTTATAGCAGACTCCAGGCTATCATCCTGTGCCTTCTGGGAAACCTGATTCATAATTCTAGTTATGCAAGTTAAATGTGGTAGGATTAAACAACGCAGAACACATGCACATGCTATTTTCACCCTCCCAGTAAAGAGCTGTGGTGCACACACAAGCGAGCTGTTAGCTCAACAGGTCTGCGACGCACTGTCACAAGAGCGATGGTGCATTTAATGTCTCATTATTACTATCAGGGATTCGGGGGGGAGCATTAAGGAGCTCCCGGGACGTAAGAGGATAACTGCACGGCTATTCGTTTCATTATCAGACCGTACCTGGCTAGCTGTCAGTAATAAAACTGTGATTTCCCAGGCAGCCACCGCTGCACGTCGGGACATGCCGCGCCATTAAGATTATCTGTCCACTCGCAGACACAACTGTTGTTTTCACATGCGCCAAGTGGCTGAAAACAAACGTGAAAGCCGATCTGACCGACGATGACTCCCACAGGTTAGATATGAAACTCAAGCGTGCTGCTGCTTTTTTTTTTAATGGCTTGAATGGTGGCTATCAGCTGTAGCCATATGGATAACATGAGGAATTGGATTTCTCTCTCTGAGGGGGTTATTTTACGCAGAGTCGTCTTGTTGAAATGGGTCGTTCGTGTCATGCAAGTGTTGCCTTTGTTTTCCTCTTTTACCTGCTGAACACAGCAGCAGTGAATAGCCTCACTGTCTGCCATCCTTGCAGGCCCATTCTGTCTGCTCAGACAGGAGCACTGCTGAAGAAAGAAAAAACAAAACGCACACAGAATTTTTTTTTTACGCCAAGTAAATGATCTGCGCGCTGTTTATCTTTGCGGTACTTTCTGTGATTAAAGGCTTTTTCTAGTTATCGATCATGTCCCTTCTTCAGGGGGACTGCTGCTGTGGCACACTGTGTTATTGTGAAGACAACCCATTTGCGGTGTTGGCTCCAACTCTGGTGAGCACAGGCCTGTGCACAGATGCTTTGCAGGCAAGGAGGAGGGGGGAAAAAAAGTGGTCATGCTTTCACAATGCAAGATAACACAACAGGCTTTCTTACCTACGGTTGCACCGTGAGGAGATGTGATCTCCAAGCAGAGTATAAATCCCAAGTAGAGCAACCTCATCGCCATCTCCTGAGCAATGCTCGGTGGCACCGCTGTTAGAAAGGAATAGAGGGAAAGTTGGCTGGATTTCTGCAATCTAACAACACGATCGACCACCTCATCCGAACCCCCTTCAATGGTCCGGGTGCGATTGTCCGTTCAGTTGCACCCCTCAGCCCCGCACGGTGGCCGCTTCACACGGGCTTCGGCAGTACAAAGAGAGGCTCGCTACAGCCCGGCGAGGCTATGGGCAATGCAGCAGCACAGTCATGTATATTTCTAATTGATTATCAGCATTCAAACATGATGCACAGTGTAACCTCTGTCTCTCTGTGTGCGTGCTGCCTCTCTCTCGCTCTCTCTCTCTCTCTCTTTCACCACACCATGCCACCACAATCGTCCACACGTCCGAGAAGCGCTTGCAGCCGCCGGGGGGCCCCGTTCACCTCATTCCGTGCCAAAGTAAAAAGAAAAAATTAAAAAGTAAGAGCGTCTCTCGTCCCTCGCAGCGCCAGTGCCTCCCTGTGCTTGTGGTTGCATGAGTGGATGGTGGATCTCAAGCTCCGACACTGTGGACGAGCCCGTGACGTAAGCTCGAGTCCTCAAAAAATGGGATAACTAAAAGCGGCGAGCGCCGTCTGCGCATGCTCTAACACACCTCCTTTTCTCCTATTTCATGCGCTTTTTCATCAGCCGTGGAGGTGGGAGAGAGAGGCGGCGCGGCCTGCCACTGGAGCCCTCAGATCAGCCATGTTGGCTCAATATTCCTGCACAGTCCTGACTTTTGTTCCACCTCGTTGGAAATTTAAAGGATGATGAGTGTTGTAAGCAGACAGTTAAAAAGCTGTTAAACTACGACATGCTGCTTACAGAGCTGTTGAGCAGGGAACATTAGTTTAAGTGTTTTTTCAACCATCAGGCTTAAGTAGTCCAAACTTCTTGTTTTGCTGCAAAGTGTAAAGCTGAAGACACCAGTTCATCACTGTTATCACTTTTAAATTGGGATATTGAATAGAAATTTGCTATCTTTAATCAATTGTTCAACTAAATGGAGGCCTTGGGTACATTCTTGCCTTTCAACTTGAATGATCCAATCTCATTGTTATATCACTTCTCCCACTGTTGCTCAGTCAGACCTGAACTAGGTATCCACAAGTCCAAAATGTAAAAAAAAAATCACAGTTCAAGTGGAGGTGTAGCTACATTGTGGAGGACCTTCAACCTCTGCATTCTTCACTAAATCACGCCCCCTAGTGGTGCATGACAAGGAGGAGTCAGTATGATGGTTGGATACACGTTTTTGGTGGAGCATGCACAACAGAACATTAGTGTTTCCAGCTTCAAGTGAAGGTAATCAGTCACAGAACAATTAAGTGATTATAGTATATTGCTTGTAATTGCTTGGTCTCCAAAGCTAAGCAGAAAAAGATGAAAATATGTCTGGAATTCTGATAAACACCCCGTCTACAGTATACAAACAAATATATATATTTATTTTTTAATTTTGTGTTGATTATTTTATATGTTATTGCATCACAGATGGGACACTTTTTTGTGAAAATCAGTCAATCAAAGAACCTGAAATAAGTAACCATAAATCATATAAAAGCATAAACAAAGGGCGGTATCCTCATCTCCGTGTTGTTTTTCAGTTTGGAATCTGTAGTATTTACAAACATCCAATTTAACTTTGCTTTTTTGGGGGATTCAACTTGCAAGCTGAGCATTCAGCCAAGGAGGCAGGCTCAGGCAATTCGAAATGAATCAGGAAACTCAATCTAAGACTGTATGGCAGTGAGCTAGACAGCTTTATCAAGTTCTCCATGTGAGGCTATTCACGATTTTATCAATTCACGTTTATTCCCAAAATGAAATCAGCTTACGGCAAGGTTTTTTTTATAGCAATCCACAGTAACATTTTCTGATCGTCCCATCCCTGCTGTAATGGGTCGCAATCCATTTGTTATGCACTTTATTGAGAATGAAAACAAATGAGCCATATGATAACTCAGTTTGTACTCAACATCAAATATGGATGATATGATCCAAAACTGGCCTTCACACGAAAATATAGGTTGCCCCTTAAAATTCTAACTGCTGTGAGCTTTGAACAAACAGAATGTGGTCTTAGTGAAGCTGTTTTTTGTAGAAGTGAATATATGATTTGAGTAGTTTCATGAACCATCTACACCTGCAGGGGGCACTGAATGCTTACATTACAAAGAGACCTGCAGACTAATTTCACTGACACACCAAAAAAAGAAACCAACCATTTATTGCAGTAATTGGTCAATTTTACGTGGCGTGTCCTTTGAGGAAGCTTTGATCAAAGAGTCAGTTGGTTAAAAAGAGAACACAAGAGGATGTTTGTGTCTCGACTGCAGCAGTTTTGTATTGGAAGCGCCCATAAATCATGGTTCCTGCAGTGCACGTCCGTCTTCCCCACTTTCATTTACCATGGGTGCTAAAAAACAAGTGAGTGAGTATATATATAAAAAAAGTGAGCTTTTCAGGGCCTTTCAGCTTACAGATGTTTACCCAGGGCCTGAATCACTGGGGAGAATGTGAAGTATGCGGAGAATCTGAGCAAAACATGCCTGAAGTGTCTGGATATCTGTTGAGTCCAAACAAATGTTCACTCCAATTATAAAAACAATATAAACAAAGAAAGTTTTGGGAGAAATAGCAAAGCCAACCCAAGTATCATTCTGTTTTATTAACGCTCCTGATCAGGTTCACTGTGAAACACAAGTTTTTGATGTCAGCAAACGTGTTTACTCCTTATTTAAATTTGTCTCTCCTGTTTGTCCACGGGGTGAATAAACATGATTGCCGGTGTCACCTCAACCTGAGAATGCCCCCTTTTGTGGGAGGAGAGTTTCAGCATTGTCATCCAGGAGAGACAGACGCCAGCATGCTGTGTGGGAAGACAGCTTGAAAGAGTGCCAGCGTAAACACTCCCAGACCACATGTTCTCCCAGGGCAGAGGGGGCTGGCCTCTCTCCAGGCACATCTGCACACAATCCTTCAGCTTTTAGCGAGCCAGCCAAGGAGACAGAGTGGGGCTGGGTGGGGCGGGGCGGGCGGGGGGGAAGAGTTCCCAGACTAAGAGAACCTGCTTCTTCTGTGACGCTGGTGTCAGTGATGAAAGCGATGACATCTGAGAGGAACAATGGAAAGTAGCATGCAGAGGGAGGATCACAGGAATCCACTCCCTGTATGCAACGTTCATAAAAAATTCCTGCATGTGAAGGCTGACCACCATCTTTGCAAGTGTACAACTGTATCACACCACTATATCCACGTGCCAAGGTCTGCTTGGCTGCAATCGTTACCCAACCTGCCCATATCCTTGAGAGAAGATGGATTGATGCATAAATCAAGCTGCCTGACTCTCACACGGCCGGGCTCTGCCTCTGTAGCTGCTCTGCGTGCATGAAGAACACCGTGTCTGCACTTCTTCAACACATTTTACTTACTCATTCTTCTGAAAAAATAACCACCGCAGCTCATAATAGGCCTCAATGTAAATCTGGATGTAGCCCCATCTGTCTCTGACATCTCCCTAACAGCTTCCATCTAGTTGCTGCCTTTCAGCTTGCTAGTAAAGTGTGGCTTAGTGCATGTTTTCACAGAGAGGTAATTACTGAGCAAGCTATGCTGACAACACCTGAGGAATGCCAAGCATGTACCCAGCAGCCTGTGTTCTCCTAACCCTCATTCCCACTCCCTTCTCCCCCATCTGCAACCCTCCCCCACACAACCCACCAGCAAGGAGCCCCAGTCCAACCCAAAGTTCAGCATGACATTTTCACACGACTCTGAGATGTGCAGATAATGCAGGTGTTATTTTATGTAATATTTTGATTGCTCTACCAGGAAACGTACTTCAGCTCTAGATTATTCTAGATTAAACCGCTTAATCAACTAAATCTGTAGTATTGTAGTATAAAGTTACAATTAAATCAGATTTCCCCCCCAATCTGTTAGTAGAGGAAACCCTATCCGAATTCCACAGCTCCCAAAAGGCCCTACGATTCCCGTTACTGGTGAATTCACAGAGCGTGCTTGCTGGCTCGGGCACTCTCCTGACTGAGTCACTCCCCAAACTGTCCTTGAGCTGTGTGGAACTCACAGCCCATCTGGCTGAACACTTGCATACACATATCAAAGCAGTGCATAGATTGAACCAGGGGGAGTGAACAACCCTGGGTGACCCAATTGCAGTCCCACAGCGGTCCAGTCAAAAAAAAGTAAAAGCGTCAATATCTGGCCAGAGAGAATGATGGCAAGCAAGAATAATGTTATTTTTATGCAAATTGAAACCAATGTATCAAGTCGAACACTTAGCGAATGTGCGTGTGTGTGGGAGACAGACAAATGGAGATTATGAATTCAGCTGAGGCTCTCTCGTCTGTCTGACTAGACTCATGATGAAATCAGGATGAAATCCCTTGTGCATCTAGATCAACATAAGAATATAGGCCTGTCCTCTGTCTTCCTGTGCTTCAAATCTTTGCATCTGTAGCTGTGTTATGCAAATGCCATGGCTATAAAAAAAAACAACACACACTATATGGCTGAGTGAACCACTGCATATGTTTTCTACACACTTGAGGGCTAATCAGTCAGGGTATGCAAGATAAGGCAAAAGGGTCGGGGGATTTAGTTGCCAAGCAACTTCTGTTGATACAAACACTTTTTTTATCCATGTGATGAGAGCCGTCCAAAAGCTTGACAACTGATGCAAACTCAGAGGGATGCAAAGTACGTTCCAACTCAGACAGTTATCATACACATCAAGAGCTAGTTATACATTTGGGTCAAATCCAAAACTATAAAACACATGGATATTAGTTGATGCACAGTTCCAACAACCGGTGCTGTCATTATCATTATTATAGAAGTAAAGTCATGGGCAGGTGTGTGTATGTTAAAATCCTGTGTCAATGCTAAAGAACTGTTTTCAGGTTTTCATTGGCAATACAATGACTTCATCAAATGTATCTGGTGTACTACTAGTTTACCCCCCAAAATAGTGTAATATAACAAACTTTGCCTACTAGATGTTAGCATGACAAAAACAGGATATATTCACATTACACATTTTGTGCCCAAGGCAGACCGTATGGCACGACAAAATCTCAAGGCACACGTGTATCTACAACCATGCAAACAAGTCTCTTTAACACTTGTTATCAGTAACTCTGCACATGTTTCCTTTCGATTCCTTTTTGGTTTTCATAAATGTTTTTTTAGGCTAAAGAACATGCCTCTGTTTTAGGAAATGAATGTGTACAAAAGATAGTTGTAGAAATTTAAAGAATCATTTCTTGATGTGTATATTGCAATAATAATCAGTAGTTAACAAAATCCCACGGCACACCGGCAGTTGCCTCACAGTCCACCAGTGGTCCATGGCACACATTTTGGGAACCAATGGCAGTGTATGTGTAGAAAGTTTGTTGCTGTGTTTTATTTTTCCAATGATGTTTTCTTTATTTTCATTCTTTTTTAAAAGGCAGGGTTTTTTTTTTTTTTATCTCACAAGAGCATCCCTGTTACTCAGTGGTCAGCCAACCGTAAAGAGTTGCTAACAATGGAAAATTTGTTCAGTGTGCCATGATGGTCTAAATGCTGTTTCAAAGCTCTTCTACCCTCAGGGGCTACATCTGCTTCATTTAACCAAATGGTCCAAATGGAAGATTATGCCAGTGCCGGTTTCAACCAGGTAATCAGATATACTTTTTTTGTTGCTTAGCTCTAACTTTAAACACAATGTTGATGCTATATGATATATATACTAAAGGTCCAGTGTGACCGAACACCCCTCTTGTCGCCATCCCTTATGGCGCCTGCAAAAAACGCAAATACACTAAAGGCCTGTTCTGGATTACTGTTGAAACATGGTGGTGCAACATGGCGGACCCCATTATGACCCATTCCCTCTGTAGATACAAAAGGCTCTTCCTAAAGCAAGAAAACACAACACTTTTTTGTCCAATCCCATTTCAGGCAATTATACACCAATAAAAAACATAACTATGACTATCTCATGGGGCTGTGAGGTAGAGCCAGCGTCTTGTTATCTGATAGTCGCTGGTCGATTCCCCTGGTGTGCATGGCAAAGTATCCTTGGGCAAGATACTGAACCCCAAACTGCTCCTAATGTGCTGGTCAGCACCTTAATGGCAGCCACCACCATCCGTGTATGTATGTATGAACTACTGTAAGTCACTCTGGTCAAAAGTGCCTGCTAAATTATCTAAATGTAATGTTATTCCATTTCTGCCCCTAAATCCTACACATTGGGCCTCAACTTAGCCCACAATTGACAACAATGACATCATGACATGACCACGAACCTACCTAATGCAAGTACAGTCATATTGAATTTATTATCAGCACAATTTTTCAGATATTGTAGCTGTCTATTGGTTCAGTACTTAAGAAAGAACTTGCCTATAACTACAGTGGGGACATGTTTCTACCTCTGCACTTGGGAGAAACAAGTGCTCAAAATAATTGTATAATTTAAAACCTATGTTTGTAGGAGTAAACGTTATTCCAGGAGACAGTGAGCCACGTCTACTTCCTAATTTATAAAACAGTATAGATAATCTGATGCATTATAACCCCCTGACCTGAATCTCATTTAGCCTGACACTAAACCCAGCCCGAAAAGAAAGACTGCCTCAGAGGGAAGCATCCAGGGGCCAATTTCTACATGAAAATTAAAGTCAGGTGTGAAAAATTAAGATTTCACACCCAACTCCGGTAAACACGATGGAATCTGCGTTTTCTGCATTTCTCCACCAAATCCTAAACCCCTCGGGTTTACCAAGAGGAACTTGGCACTGAAAGAGTGGAATTTATATGCCTCGCAGCAAGATAAAATATCGTATTCATCCCCCCTGTGTAAAACTTGATCGCGTAATGGCTGAAGAGGAGGACTGTGGTGGATAAAAAATGAAAATGAAAAATGAAAAAAAAAAAACCCGCTGAGAATAAGTCAGATATCACACTTATATGAGCGTACAGCCAAAGTGTGGAGCGTGGAGCTCATCATAGCACAGCGCAGCGCAAGGGAAGAGAAGAGCGACTCCAATCAGCACCGCTGCTCCTGGCTCAGTTTCCCTGGCTGACGTCAGCTGACTGCCTCGGCTCTCCGCTCTCTCTCTCTCTCTCTCTCTCTCTCTCTCCGCTGCTCCGGACACAGCGCCGTGGAAAAATGCTGCTCTCTGCGCCGCCAAGGACAGGAATCAACCCATATAACGGATACACCGGCAAAAACACCAAGAGGGTGAGTACCGACACCGCGGGGGCCCCGCCACTTTGTGTGTCTCCTCTCTTCTCTTTATATATCGCGATGCGGTGTTTGTTCGAGCTCTGCCTCTCCAGTTGAAAGCTGCTCAGGCTGTTTTAAGCTGCAGTGTCCTTGAAAAGTGGTTCCCGGGCGACGTTTTTAAACTCTCGCACTTGCTTCTTTGCAACATTTATCGGCTCCCCCCTGTGTTGTTGTTGCCGTAACACTATAACAAACTAACACCGGGGCCCGTTACATTGTTGCCTGTAGATTACTACTACTGTTTGCTTTCGCCCCCCCGACACGGTCGCTGTTCTCTTCCTACCCAGCCTGCACACACACACACACACACACACACACACACAGCTTTCAAACTGTGTAGATGCTCTGCAAGGCTACAAAGGCTTGTTATATTCGACTTTTATATGAATTGGTGTGGGTTGAATTAACCGCTTCATTGCTTAGGTAATGTTTTCATTGAATTAACCACGAGTTGGTAAAGTTTTTTTTTTTTTTTTTTTCCTCTTTTACGCGTACAGATTTGCCCCACCCCTTCAGTCCTGCTAATGATGAGGGCTCGCATGGCACTATGAATAAGAGGAAAGTTACAGAGCTGGTGTAATAAGTCTAATGTGACTGTAGTGTATGTGGCTGCATGTGGAAGTCAGTTATAGGTCGCTGACAGCAGAGCTGGGATTCTAATATTGATTAGCCTGTCTGCTCACATGAATAATTCATGGGGGTGACATTGTTATCTATTTCCAGCCACTTCTTTTCTGTACAGACCACATAGATCTTTTTATGTTTTACATTCTGGGGCATGTGGGAATCATGGGATTGGGATAAACTGTTTAAATCTGGAGCATATTGAGTGCTGATTGTGTGGCTGGAATGGCATATGAAGTCTGTTGACGCCTGACTCTCATCATTTTCTTGAATAACGCCCGAACAAAGCTGAAATCAAATACCTCCCTCCTTCATTGCGCTATTCCATTCCCTGCCTCACGGCTGGCAGGAATTCAGATTGCTCAGATTAATGACCTGGAATTCCTGGAATCCTGGATTCAGACAATGTGTTCATTTCAAGAGGGGTCTCTGCAAACTCAAACTCTTTTTTTCCTTCAAAGAAGACATGCACACAGTCTTTTTTTCTCTTTCCTTTAAGCACATTTGGCATTGTTAGTGCGCCAAAGTCAAAAAGGGGGAAGACTTGTAAATCTACCGCCAAGTGGTAACCCCTGGTCTGTGTCTTTTACTACGGGAAAAAGGGCGGAGAAAAGAAAGGATTAAGAGATCCCCCCCTCCCTCTGCTTTCCATTAACACCCCCCCAAACCCCTTCTTTTCTCTTTCTCCCCTGTGTGTTTCACATACCTTGATTTCTTGTCTGTCAGTGGTTCAGTTCACATGGAGAGGAGAGCCTGAACATTCCTCTTAACTGATTAATCCCTTCTCTTACGGAATTGACTTTTCTGCTCTGCTCAGGGTGCTTGATACCTGTTGAAAACAGACTTTCCTAACTATCTGGTTTTTTTTCTTAATGAAACTGGACTGAGTCAGAAGAAGGAGAGAAAGGAGAATCTCACCCTTTAGCCACGGGACACCAAGGATTTTCATCAGTTTTCTTTATTGGTTATTGTTTTTCTTGCTTCGTTTTTGTGCCTGCAGCTGCAGAGAGATATAATATAAAGAGATTGTGTCTGTAACACTATGATTTTTTCCACGGTGCCTTTCAAAGTTTCTTTTACCAAGCAGGTAGGACTCTCTCATTCTCTCTCATTCAAGCTACTTATAATATGTAATTTATTCTTAAACATGTACTTGTTGCAGTGCATGAATAATAACTATTTTCGCAAGATAGAGATTTTGAGTGGGACATGATTATTTAAATGCAGCTGTATGGCAGGATGGTGATTCTAATAATTAATATGTTTGACCCGTTTAAAAAAAAACAAAAAAAACATGAATAATTTTCAAGGATTTTGCAGTTAACCATGTTGCCTACGACATTGGAAGATTGTTCCAACTTCCTTAGCATCGTTTGCACGAAAAGCTTGTGTTTCCAGACAGATGTGGCACTCAAGCGTCACACAATCAGGCTTATGTCTTTGCTATTACTGTGGAGTTACAGGCATACATCCTGCCTCACTTGGCACTCAGTGTTCTCTCGGAGAGAGTCACCTGCGCTCCCTGTGGGCTTCACCTCTGCTCCCTCCAACTGTAATCACCTCATCAGTCTTCAGCTGCTGCCAGGAGCACACTCCCTCTCTCTGCACCATGCTGTCAGCCACTTACTGTAGTTATATAATATTTAATAATAAGGCAAGTGGCTGGTTTATCATTCTGCATCAGTTACTGCATACTCTCTGATCATAATGGTGACGTGCAGACTATACACCAGAGCTTGACAACTTCTCTGTGCAGAAAGTAGAGTGGATGAAAGCAATAGCAACAGCAATTGTTCTTGGGCAGGATTATTCGGTTATTGTACGATGGAAAAATAGATGCCTCTTGCTTTTATGTCCATCCAGCTTTTTGTACATCAATTTTACATTTATAGATGTTGCATGCGCATAGGAGAACTTCCTGCATTTCTGAGGGTCGATCTTGTCTTGTAGAGATGGCCCGTTCCCACAGAATGCCTCCAGGAATGCGGTTCAATTTAACGATGACAGCTTGAACTCTAATCTCAAACCAAAAACATGTCCCCCACGACCCCTGTCCACCTAAAGGAGAGAAGCACAAACGTGTGTATTGCAGAGGAATGCAAAGAATGCTAAGAAGATGACACTGAGATTCATGTAAGGGACAGTGTGAGAACATATGTGGGCGGATGTGGATTGAAGAGTAACAAGTAGGAAGGAAATCAGTAACGTGCCAGGAGGTTAAGTTTTGGGCACAGACTAAGAGGATGTGCAACCTTACGTGCTGCTTCAAATGATTCATGAGCTGTGATTCACAATCTTGCACATTTAAGACTCTGTCATACTTTCTGACCTTTCTAACTGCATTTGTTTTTTTCTTTATGCACATTTTCTTGTTGTTTGCACTGGCACATCAGGCATTACCTTACATGGGTGGCAAAACACCTGGAGCTGGTGTCGAGCACTGGGGCAGATGGGGGAGTAGGTGTGGATCTGATTCACTGCCATCCCTTTTCTCAGAAGGAGCCTAGCAGAGCGGTCTTAATGAGACACTACCTTCTGACTTGCGAGCACATGAGAGGGATTAGCACTTTCCGCTAACAAGCTCAGATCCCAATTAGACAGGCCTCACTAGCTAGGCTCAGGCCTGGACTCGGTCTCCCGTCAGATCATATCTCCCCAGGCCTGTGCAGGTGCATCCCTCCTGATAGTCTGTGCGGGCCGCCTACAGTGAAGGCAGAGGGAGAGCACAGGAAGAGGCTGCGATTGTGGAAAAACAAACGGCGTACTATTGATGCTGAAGAAGAGAGGGAGATTAGAGAAGAGGGCCAAGATGAATGGGCACTGTGAGTCACTTAGATTTTCCCAGCTTGACTAAAAAGACCTGGAGTAAGTTCATGAAGGCGGATTTCTTAGGAAACTGTTTGCAAAACACAAGGCAGCTAGAGAGGGTGGATACCACAAAGCTTCCGACAGAATCACTGGCGTTGCTACTCATGTCGGTTGTGTCTTTAAGGATAAGGATAGGTTATAAGTAAGATATATCAGTGTAACCATTTTTCACGTATTCAGGGTTTAGTCAGGTAAAGATGACTTTTTATTAGGGAATATTTCAACCATGTTTCACACATAAAGCATCATACATTAACATATTAGGCACAGACATGCATCTTTAATTGTATTTCAATTGTGCTATATATCCTGCCTGAAGATAGTTACCTTAAAGTAGGCTACATCAGCTGGCTATAGATCTATATCTGGTCTATGAAGAGGGATCACAGTGAAATGACTTGTTGAAATACAGTATAAAGGTTTCACAAATCAGAAGTATGATTTCAGATTTCAGAAGTATCACGCAAGTTAGCTTCTTCCAACTATCAGATGAGATCTTACTAAGTGTTTTATAGATTTGATGTCTGAAATGGGCTTTAAGCACTCTCAGTTTATTCTTATCCAAGAAGGATTGACTTTAATGCTATGTTGGCTTAATCTCACTTACTGTGAACTTATAATGTATGGCAAATCGAAAAATTACACATAAAGAGGGCTCTATAAGAAGATATACATCTAATCTAATGCAACTTTATCCTGTTTTTTCCCCTTTTACTGATTCAGGCATGTCCTGTTAACTATTTTGGGCATTGTTGAACTTCTGCATCGACTGGCGTGACATGTGGCCAATAAGAACGTCCTTAGTGATGGCTGTTGTGGCAGTTGATTGGTTGAGGTTTGTTAGAGCTCACATGATTGGTTGGTTTTTCTTTCCTCCCACTGAGGCATTTTTTTTTAGCTTTTTCCCTCTCCCAGATTTTTAAATCTTTCACCTGTCACAGCAACCATGTTAATCTCAGAATATTTTTTCTCTAACATTTGCAGACATTAGACCACAAGCATTGTGATTGTGGGTATGAAGCAAACATTTATAGTTTAGTTTTAAACGTCCACATCTTTGTTTTAATGTTCTCATATGTGATGTTCGTGTGCCTGGTATCTGAATTATTCTTGTACTATAGCTGGTTAAATTCACACAGCAGGGAGAAATAGAGAAGCCACAATTAGCATGATTCCAGCAGTCTTTTGACAACTCCCTCTCTGTTAATAAGCTGGTGCTCCAGTGCTGACCTTGTGGTGTCCAACAAGCCATCCCATTGTTCCTTGTGGCTGGGCCTGCTGACCCTAACTAATCAAACAGTTCCTCCTCCACCAGCACTGAGAAGCAGGCGACACCAGCTGACACTTCATTAGCAATTTGATTTAGTTTATCCCGGATCATGGTCCATAAAAGATTTTCATCATACGTATGCATTTAAGTCTTTATAATCACTGCCTTAAATAAGTAGTATTTAAGTCTCTGCATACTGATGTTTTCATGCTTTGACTGTGGTGGAGATATGTCGTAGTTTAAGAGTATCTTCACTCAACAGATCCATTTATCTTAATCTAACTAAACATTTACTGGTATCTAGCCATTCAGATGGTTTAGGTTTTTGCGATTTCTCCCAAGACAATAGTAGTGGGTGGAATTTGTTTTTCGCTGCTCAAACTAAAGACTGAAAAATTTAATTTGTTCTTTCCAGGAACAATATCCTCGTTACTGTGGATAATCCACAGATCTCCCCGTGCGAACAGTTTTGATTGGAACTATTTCAAATACGCCCAATGAAAACTGTGCACATAAACACTTCCAGCTTCAACCCACAACATAAAGGCCTGTCTTGCAGCAGTGTGGAGCTTAGCCACTTTAATTTCAGCCAGGTTTAATATATACACTTAGTTTTTTTTGCATAATAAATTTTCCATATAAATGGGCTCACTTGCCATCACAGGATAGGCAAAGCATAGCTCCTGAGTAAACTATACATTTTTACAGTTTGCCTGTCTGCCAAAAGTAGTTCTATACAATTAAAAAGTAGGTCAGTTTGAATGGCACACTTAAATATAATATAACTAAGGTAAAGTCTCAACATTTACAGTCAAACTAACAATCGATGTGATTAGTAGACAATCTATGATGGTTCTCTATGATAATTAGTGTATTGCCTGTCATGTCCCAGCCTATCTGCATTGGAGTCCCTCATGACACAAAGACAGGGTGTGTCATTGTGTTAATGAATGACTCTTAAGACTTAAAGTTTAAAGACTGGATCATACTGTTACTTATGTCGCCATGTAGCCTCCCTCCATTTCTTGCACAGACTGATAGTAAACATCAACTTGTGGGACCACCATTCACTTATCTACCACCCAAACAGGGTATACTGTTTTGCTACTGGCTGCATGGTACGTTTTGCAATATCACACATTGTTCTTTCTCATATTTCCCTTCAGAAACACACATTTCATAATGCTTAAGTTTTACATTGTTTCACTTATTGGACTGTGTATATGTGTATATTTTGTAATCATCATGTCATCTGACCTGTCGTATCAGATGAAGCAGCAAAGTTTCTTGCAGATATCTTTGCTCAGACTCTGTGGCTCTATTTGGATACCTTCCACAACATTTAACTAGCCACTGTTGTTTATTTCCGTTTCAGCAGCTCAGCTATTAGCCCATTAGGAACCTGGTATTTCTACATTACAGTTCATATCATGCACCTTCGGAAGCTTCTGCTTTGTGAATGTCTGCATCATCTCAGATCTGACTCTGCCCTCTACTTTCTTCTGCAGCAGACGTATGTGTCCCCCTCCAACCATCAGATGGCTCCTCCAAGCCCCAACCACAACATCAATAGCAACTCCAACACCAATTCCATCAGCAATGGCAGCAGCAGCAACAATGGGGGAGACCAGCTGAGCAAAACCAACCTGTACATCCGTGGCCTCCACCCAGGGACCACAGACCAGGATCTGGTCAAGCTCTGTCAGCCGTAAGTCACCAGAAAAAAAAACCCATTGCTGTAACCTCTACGTGTACACCCAGTAAATTTCTCTCTGGCTACCCGCTGTGCCCATGAAACAGATTGCAGTTGCAGAGTAGGTTAAGACAGAAAGGAGCAATGTGTGCATGGATACATGGGCGATGGCCGTCTGTCTGAATTAAATCAACTGTCAAGTATTGCAGGGCTACATACTTGCACAGCTTCCTCACACTTACCTTAGCAGGTAGTTCTGCATCGAAGAGGAGAGCCACATTTCCTTCCAGACTTTTTCAAGGCCCATCATTTAGTGGCCTTGTGGAAAAAACAACAATCATTTGGGCTGCAAACTAAGACCTTTCAGTTTGGCATAGCTAAGCACAGACTTTCCAACAACTAGGTACAGAATGTTTAGTCTCTCTCCCTCACGCTAATTCTTTCTGTATGTCTCCCTCCACAACTTTTAGCCTGCCTGAGTTACTGCTCCACTGCACTTCAGTCTTGTAGGTTATCACCAAGCAGTTCGATGACAATGAGACTCTGCTCTCCTAATTCAAAGTCATCTACTGCACTATAAATACCACACTGCGTTGCTCATCAGTGTGAGTCTTTGAAACCTCGGTTGTGGGCAGCGTGTCGTCAGACATCAAACGACAGCATCATCCAATCCATCTGATATGTTTGTTAGGTCTTCAGTGGAAGACATCAAAACAAGTAGGGCTGAGATGAATGATCTGGGTTCACTTAATTGAATTCTGGAGCCTGGTGATGAGGACCAGAAGAGCAGATGAGAGGAATGAGAGAAAAGGAGGGAAAAGGGGCTGGAGAGATTGAATGAGGGAGAAAGAGAGAGGGAGGGAGGGAGAGGCCTGCTATTTTACAGCTGTCTGGAAGATATGGCTCACATGAGGCTGCCCAACCCTACAGGAAATGGCGAGCCCAGGGGAAAGGGAAAGACAAACAAGGGCAATGGCATGAGTGGGGGGAGAGGGGTTGGATGGAGAGAATCAGAGGGGGAGGAGTGAATGGAGTTTAGGGTTTGTGTGTCAGGTGGTGTTCTGTGGGGGTTGTTCTCATATTTCTGCTTTTACAGAGCAGATAAAATCACTGCATGAAATTTGCCTTTTAGCAGAGCACATTAAGGCCAATGTAATTCTCATTTAAGCCGGACTGAGAGAGGATACTGTATCCAATAATAGTAAATAGGGGAAATGCTTGCCATTGAGGACGTAAAACGGTAGCAAAGACAAGTCGAGGAGGGAATTTTGACTTGTTAAACTCAAGTTTGAACAGTATATGTGTGCTTAGTATCAGGACGCAACACGCAGGACGCAGCTCCCCTCCCCCACGCTGTAGAGTTGTTGTATGCATGGTCTGAAATGCACGGCATTGGGAGTGAGGGATGAGAGCAGAGAGGGGATGGGGGTTGGTTCTCCATCTCCGGCCCCTGCAGTTGCCTCTCTGGGTGCCCCGGTCCGTCTCTGTTGGTTGACCATGGATGGACATCGGGTCGGACTACACTGTGCTCTCTCACACATGGCTGAGTCTCGAGCCCCTCTTTTCTCTCTGCATCATGTAGTCCGAGTTCCTGAGCGCAATTAAGTGAATGGGTATCTCAACTGTGTAAGCAGGGGAGTGCAGCGAGCACAGCTCACGGCTTAAGTGTTAGTCATAATGTGAAGTCGTAGACTGGTGGAATCGCTGTGTACCCACACAGTAATAATGCATATGAAACTATAGGGAGACAATGTTGGGGTATACTTCAGACTTCAGACTTCAGACTCATTTTATTGTCATTTCTTCACCAAGGAACATGGAAAAAAAACGAAACACAGTGCTCAGGTCCCGGTGCCAAGTTACAATATATAAATAAATATGCTACTAAAAAAAGCATATAATATAAGCATATGATTATGTATAAATATAAACAATATAAAACAAATATAAAACAAATCAGTAGGAAAAACTAAAACTAAAAACTAAAACATATGTACATATATACATCCAGTCCAGTTGGTGGCATGTTATGGCTTAGAATCAGAAATGCACCATGAAATAGTAATGTTGTATAGGAGGCCAAATGCATAATACAACAGACCTTCAGGGTGATACCTTGATCGTGTCATAAAAAGGAGGTTTATTAAGATGTTTCATAGAGCCCCAGCAATATATTGGTCAGCTGATATTATTACAGATATATCAGTATTGCCGTATTTTTTTTTCTGGTATGAAAACTGTCCTTTTTTTACAGAAAGGAATGCAAGAGAAGATCCTTGTGGTAGTTCATAATTATTAAATCCAAGTTTCAGTGTACCATTATAGATGGTAAACTTTATTTTTAAAGTGTAAAACATCCCGTCTCCATTATGTACAAATATAAATCATTTTATAACTCCCTAATTATCGGTGTCAGACCCAAAAATGCAATATTGGTCGGGCTCTGTTTCAAAAAGATTTTATGTAGGGTATAAACACATGTGAGCAGGGCTGGGTATCAAACTTCAGTACTTTAATGGCACCGACCACATTACCTTGATATTATCGAGTATAGAAAAACGTCTCGTCATTTGATACCAAATGACAATACCTAAGGAGTTAATCTCATCGGCGTCAGTGAGCCAATAAGCATGCAGCATGCTTGTTGTGCCAGGATCTAATCATGCTGGTGATTGGCTGTCTGGAGGCAGGCAGAGGCGGGGCTTGTCACATGTATGTACAATGCAATCTTTTGTTCTAATGTATTTCATAAAATTGGTATCAAAAAAAGGATTATTCAGGAACCGATATCGGAGTTAGGGTATCAGTATAGATATCTGTACCGGTACCAGTATCTACATATTTTTAACAATTTCCCTCCATGTGAGAATTAAGAATGAAGATGAACAGAATGAAAATCTATATGTATGTCTATATGTATATGTATTCAGTTTTTTCATTATCAGGCAGAAAGAGAAAGTGGGTTCTATATTATAAACATTATTGTAGGATCAAACCAATGACAGTTTGGTCATGTTGTACTGCCCTGTATTTAGAAAACTAAGTCAAGTAAAATCTGAATATATAGTGTATCTGTTCTTCAATATTTAAATTTCCAACACATAGTAGTGTAATCTACTGTTGGAGCGTCCAATTCGATAATTTAGAATAGACGGATATTCCCATAAAATCTCAAACATGTTCGATATTAAGTCACCTCGGCGAGGGAATAAAGATTTGCAGATTTCCTTTTTTTTCTGAATGAAAAATAATCCTAAATTAATTTTAAGCAAACAATTTCATTTACGATTTGGAGTAATCCAACAGATTAACTGTCAGATTAAAATTTCGGCAGGTCATTGCTTATCCTTATTAACAGAGTATATGAAAGGCTCTCTCTCTCTCTCTCTCTCTCTGTCTCTCTCTCTCTGTGAATCTGGGTAAGGAAAAAGCTGGATTGCATTATGAGAGGGGCACTAAGACCCAGTGGCAGGTGGTGCCAGAGGGTCACTGCCTAGAGAGAAGCTGGTTAGTAGAATGAGAGAATGGCTGGGAGCCAGCATTGGACAGGACAGCCAAGGAGAGGCATATCAGATTACACTGCATGCACATGCCTGGAGAGATGGGAACCGATAGACACTCTCCCTCACAGCAGCATTTGCCCGAGCCAGGCGCTATCGTTTGCATCTCCATTATCTATAGCTGGCCAGCCTGATAGATGATGCAGGATACAATATAGAAATGCAGCAAAGACATTCATTTTTAGCATTTTGTCATGTCATGTTGGATCGCCCTTGAGTTATGATCCCTATTGACATCTGTGTGTGGGATGGAATGAGTAAGATAAATCTATACTTCTCTCCAGTATGCAGAAACCCATGGGACATTACTCTTACTACATTTAATTGACCCCAGAAAATTTCCCCTTTGCACATCATTTATTTTCAGATGGTGTAATTGTATTCATTGTAAGGACACTGCATCTTTCAGGTTAATTATGATTCAGTCATCACGGCGCACAATCTCTCAGGGTGTGTTAAGTTTTTCAGAGAGAAACCATATTGCATCAGCAATGTTGCAATGCTAATATTGAATGTAAACAAGTCATTATTTTCAGTACACGGTGCAAGGGCGATCCTTGAGTGTAACCTCTCGCTGTTTTTCAGGTATGGGAAAATCGTATCCACAAAGGCCATCCTGGACAAGACAACCAACAAGTGCAAAGGTGAGGTGTGAAGGAGTCAGCTGGTTTAAAGTAACCGTTGAGCAGTTCACCCAGAAAAAAGTATGTCAGTGTTTGAACTGGTGTTGAATTTTAACAGGAGCTTAGATGAGAGAAGTGTTTTAAAACTTGGATATGAATCAGAGGTTCTGTAGTCTGTAAAAAAAATGTTAATGCTTGATTAATCCGCTAATGATTTTCTTGATAAATTGTTTCACATTAAATATGTCAGAAAATGTCAGAAAGATCCTTATTTATTTATTATTTATTATTGAATGACATTCAGTTCACTATCATAAAAGACCAAGAAAAACGGGAAATATTCACATTTGAGAAGCTGAAACGTTACCATTTTTGTTCAAAAAGTAACTTGCACATACATTTTTTAAATTAGCATAATAGTTGGATTATGGCAATTGTCTAATGGAGTAATCGACTTATTGTTGCAGCACTGTTTTTGCTGGTACACCTTGCAACCATGGTCTTCAGTCAATAACAATAATGATAATCTACATTTGTCCTCCATGTAGAAGCATACACAAACACAGCTGCCTGTCTCTTCAGATTCTAACACTACAACTCTACATGCCTTGTGTGTACAGGTTACATGCCTGTGTCCATACATTCCTGCGCTGAGCACCTCTCATTGTCATAACTTCTATGTCTCGTTGTATGTGTCGGTCCCTGCAGGCTATGGCTTTGTCGACTTTGACAGTCCGGCCTCTGCTCAGAAAGCAGTGACGGCGCTGAAGGCGGGTGGAGTGCAGGCTCAGATGGCCAAGGTAAGAGTAATGTAATGAGCTTTGTTTGTAGTTAGCACCTAAATTATATCTGACAAATTGTTACAGACGTTGGATTTGTCAGTGGTGTTTCACTCAGAAACTGTGGGGGAGCGCAAAATTGCAGAAAATGCCAATTTCTTGATAATGCTGCTTCCACTAAAGTTTAATTGACCATACATTTAACATTTATTAATGATGGTTATTATAAAGTGGTCCCTTGGGCATAGTCAGATTCGCAGATTCAAAATCAGAGAACTTTATCGATACCAAGAAGGTCAATTCATTTGCAGCCTACCCAGTTCATACACACAATCCAAAACTCAAGGCAGCTATATTTCCGAGGCAGTTCAACATACATAGGTTAATACAAGGAAACAACAAGCAGCAGTAAAGAAAATGAAAAAGTTTCTAACAGTTCATATGAATAATGAAGTTGAAAGGATGTATGAGTCATTTAAACTGACTACTGTCTACATTTAGTAGCCTGATTGCAGAAGGAATGAAGAACCTGGAGCAGCAGTTTGTTCTCCTAAAGGGCAGATTACAACATCACATCGCCTGAGGGCATCACTGGAATGAACATGGTCTGCAACATTTTGACTGTGACTCAGCAAAGAGTTCAATGATGAATTATTAATTACAAATTAAATGGTGAATTATTAACCTTGCAGCAGAAAGGTTGTTCCTTGGCCTGACCTGCTTCTTATGACTTTCATTTTGAACACTGTCTCAGACTCTATCTCCAACATGCTCCCTTCCCACGTTTTCTTTTGTGCCTGTATGAGCCATGGTTCAGGACTATAAGCCAATTAAGCCTGAGTTTGTGTGTGTTTGCATGCGCGTATGGGCGAATGCTTAAACCAGTGTATTTATGGGTGTTAATGCACTGTAGAATATGTGTGCTCACAAACAAGAGTGCACGGAAGCGCACACGTGTACGTGGTGTGTGTGTGAGTGTGGTGACAGTGTTGAGGGAGTGTGTCCCAGGGCCTGCTCTCAGAGCTTCCTGCACAAAGGACCTGCCTGTTCTCCCTGGTGGCATCTGACTCAGTGTCTGAGCAGCTCCCCAGTCAGCAGGGCCCTGTGCCCAGCCACCCGCCCTGTCAACACACACATGTACACACACACACACCACTTGACAAATCGCACATGCACTTCACCAGCCTTGCCTCAACTGGATTATGACACACACTCACGAGCACGCACACGCACACCACCGACACCCTGGGAAAGCTGATCTCTCGTTAAGCTGGATCACTGACATTCATACGGCTCCTTGCTCACAAAATAACTTGATTCCCCTTCACTCCGGGTTTACAACAGGGCTTATGTTGGCGTCATATTCCTCTATGACTCAGTCTGACTCATTCGCAGTTGAAACCCACAGCAGGTCCCCCCTCTGCTCGCTCTCATGGGTTCAAGCTTCGTCGCTAGTTCACTGCTGCTGTGAAGGAGGAGGAGGAGGAGGAGGAGGAGGGAGGTGAAGGAGAAATCACCTTCAGCAGCACAGGTCGCTGCGATTACACATACATTATTCATAGGATGGAAATTAATTCACACCGCATTTACAGGTTTTTAATCACATCTGCACCCCGAGATAATGAATATGCATAATGGTTAGAGGGTGATACAGATTGGTTATCTTACAAGATGCTGTTGGTGAAATTGAATTTGTTTGAGTAGGAGGAAGAGAATAGAGGCCAAAAAAAGCTGACGGAATACTCCAAAAGCATGAAATGAAGAGTTTCTTTCAGGTTGTTTTCTAGAAAACTCCAACTCACATTTGGGAAGAGCTGCATAATTTGTCTGATTTATGCAAGCCAACAGAGCCGGCCACTGTGTCTGCATTCAAGGTCGGGATTACCACGAGAACATTACTGCTTGAATACAAGCGACATCTTATTACCACGACCTGGGGAACTGGACAATAATGTTTGCCCTGCGGAAAGATGATAGCATAATGCTTCAGATGTCCTCCAGATCGTTTCCACAGGTCTCCGTCCAAAGCGTCTCTGCTGTGATTCTCCAGCACGTAATCATTTTTGATCATCCGTGGTTGGAGAGCCATTTGAAACGTAATAACACTTTGATATCACATTACCTGGATCCTGCGCTTTCATCCTCTTAAGAGGCCAGTCTCACCGTGAGCCTGTCTTCTGCCAGTGTGGCAATAACGCATGAGAGCGGAGTGCAAAGACAAAAAGGAGTGAGTGGGGTGAAGAAAGTGGAGGAGACAGTCATAGTGAGGCAAAACGAAAGAGAAGTTCAGCTAAAGTCCAGCCAAGCCAGAATACTATCTCCTCCATCTCTGAATATCTGCTTTCTCTTCACTCATGCAGCTCACTCTCTCATACAAGGCCAAAATGAAATCCACCTTCAGCTTCAAACCCTTTCTCTCTGACTGTCTAATATCCTGCACCTGCCACCCATCCAAATATCATACATCTCACACTGTTCCTGCCAGCAGCTTTTTGTATGGCTCCTCATTTTTTGTAGGGGCTTGTTCTGATTTTTTCCGGCAAGAGCTCTCCCTCTCTTGCATTCTCATTCTTCAATCATTTCCCTTCTTCTCTCCGTTCAGCAACAGGAGCAGGACCCCACCAACCTTTACATCTCAAACCTGCCTATGTCCATGGACGAGCAGGAGCTGGAGAACATGTTGAAGCCCTTCAGCCAGGCCATTTCCACTCGCATCCTCCGTGACGCCAACGGAACCAGCCGGGGAGTGGGTTTTGCCAGGTATAAGCTTTGGGTGTTCAGTCACATGTGTTAAGACGACAGATTCTGATGGTGCAACTTCCAAAAACATCTAGTTGATGGAATTGGAAAAGTCAGTACTGAAGTTAGAGATCAACTTTAGTTTTTAAGTATTAATCATGGTGAGTGAGCCCTCTGGTGGCCAGTAGAGGTAGAAAATCTCCAACACAGAGAATTGCAACTTGAAACTGTTACACATTTGCAACAAGTTGCAACAATAAGTTCAGTTAGCCAGTTTGTAAAACATTTCTAGACAAAAAAATGTCAAATAATTCCTTGTTCCCAGCATTTTTTGTAATTTATTATAGTAAATGAATCTGAATGAATCTTTGGGATTTGGACTGTTGGTGGGAAAAAAAGATTTTAAAGGTGCTATTTTTAAGAAAAGATTATTTTTGACTGTCATTTCAACTCTGGGTTTCCCAAATCTGTTTGGGGAGTAGGACACATTGGCTGCCATCCCAAAGCTTCACTTTGTGAGTTGGGAATGAGTTTCAAAAATCGACTTTTCTCATAAATAGCAGCTTTAACCTGTCACTTTGTGTTGGGGAAGTTGTGATGAGTATTTACATTTTATAGTTTTATTTTGAGTTCTGCAAAATAGAATAAGAATACACAAATAATTTAGGTTAACAAATAAAATACAGTGCAGGAAGAGGCAGAAAACCCAGTTGGCTTATTTGAAGCCTTCACCTAAACGATGTTAAGATATCAAGAAGTTATAGAAAAAACACAAAGTTAACTGACAAAAAAATAATATGAATACATAAAAAGGATACGAGATAACTCATAACTGCAACACATGTATAGCAACAACAACATAACAACGTCAAAGTAAAAGCAGAAAATGTGAATATGTGATGCTGTAGACTAAACTACACTGAACTTAAGCGATAGATTCTAGAAATAATCAGCAGATTAATCAATAATGAAAATAATCATTAGTTGTAGCCCTGTTAAACACAGTAATCATTTTAAATGAACATTTACCTGTTCTTATAGGATGGAGTCAACAGAGAAATGTGAAGCCATCATCCAACATTTCAATGGAAAATACATCAAGACTCCACCTGGAGTTCCAGGTGAGGTTTCTTTTTCTCATCGCCTTCTAGGATGACATCTTGTTTTAATGTAGCATATTAAAAGTTTTCCCAAACAACACTTTCCAGTGCCGTCAGAGCCTCTGTTGTGTAAATTTGCTGATGGAGGCCAGAAGAAGCGACAGAGCCAAGGGAAATATCTGCAGAACGGCCGGCCCTGGACGAGAGATGGGGACACTGTGAGTTAATGATCATTTTCTCTTTATTAAACCCGTGATACAGCACGTTGATCTTCCTCACAATGACACAGCCCCCGGTCTTTGTTTCTCCAGGGAGGAATGACACTGACCTATGACCCCACCACAGCCTTACAGAACGGGTCAGTACTGCTACTCTGAAAATTGCTTTGCACGCCCAGAGGGAGTGGGATCATGTTTTTGTGGTGACTAATTTTTGTATACATTTTTCATTTGCATCTCGTCTGTAGGTTCTACTCCTCTCCCTACAGCATCGCCCCCAACCGGATAATCGGGCCGACCTCCCTCTCTCCATACATGCATTCACCTGTGTCCACCTACCAGGTAGTTACAGACCCTCAGAGCAAACAGCCTGCTGTCATATACTTATAAGTCTCATGATATTGACACATTAGTTGCTTTAAATACAGCAACATTCATGTGGATTTGCTCGTCTATACTGATTGATCATTTTTATACACTGTATTCTTATCCTGGTATGCTTGTGTCTTTCTTGTTCCTGCAGGTACACAACCCATCCTGGTTACATCACCAGTCGTATATCATGCCGCCCACAGTGAGTATCTTGAATTTTAAAGCTGTTTTTGTTTCAGTGGAGACCTTTTAATATTCTGCTGCCTTCATGTTCTGTCAGACAGCCTCTCAGTGCTAACACTGCTGTATGTTTTTGTTACAGGGAGCAGTCCTGACGCCAGGAATGGACCACACCATGTCCATCCAGCCGACCTCGATGATGGGGCCCCTGACACAGCAGCTCAGCCACCTCTCCATGGGCAGCAGTGGCACAGTCAGTAGAGTATTCAGCACTGAGCTATCACTGATACTTCACAGCTAAATCTAAATGTTTCCAAGGCAATTTGACGCATTTTTTTCTGTCTGTGAAACACTCAAGAGTATGGTCACTTATATATGAATGTGGGCGAATGACCATCGCCTGCCAGTACTGAATGTGGGCAGTGCAGAATGTGTGGCACACAGAACTTAGTTTGCTGGTTTGTTATGTGTTTGAAGGGTGAAGTACACACACGGCAGCCATGCGATTTCTTTCGATGTGTATGTTTAATTTGCCCCTTCGCTCACATAAGTATACACAGCTGAGCAGTCTGTGATTGTGGTATACAAGATGATACAAAAGGGAAAGACAATTATCTTAACTTGCCCTGCAGGTTCATTCCCTTCTTTTACAGATTAGGGTGGAAATAACAAAACCTACTGTATATTTGGGCAAGTTGAAGAAATCAGATGTTTAAGAATTGGATGGGAGGTTCATCCTGAGTTGCAGCTTCTCTTTCAAGTTTAGGAAATTAAAGACAGGTGTCATTTCACGTTTTAAGTTTGGAAAACACTTAATTTTAGCTGTTATGTTAACAAATACGCTTGCATTTGAATATACTCCTTGAGAAGTGCTTGGATTTCAAACACAACCTGGTGTTTCATCACTAGACCAGTTTTAATAGGGGGGCCAGGTTGGGGCCGGCTTTTTTGTAAGGGCGCACATACAACCGGAAAAAAGGATAAATCCCTCATTCAGACAAGGCAGTGTTTACAATTTCAGCAATTTTGATTGGGTAGTAAACTGCTGAGACACTTTATTTCCGCCTTTCCCTTCAGAAGAAAATCACTGCAAGAAATCTGTGATTGTGTTATTAATGCAGACTCCCTGTCAGGGGGGCCACAGGGGGGTCCAGACTTAGAGTCACGGGGGCACTGGCCCCTGTTGGCCCCCCCCCAGAACCGCCCCTGTGTTTCATCTACACAATAACTCATGTTAATCCAAAAATCTTTCAATATTTGAAATGAATCAATCTCATTGTCATCTTTGTCACCGGGCACCGTGCGTATAAAATATCTCCATAAACTTTATTTTTCACAGTTGCATTATAGTAAGAATGTAGATGCGATGATAGAGGCTTCAAGAGTCTGGACATTGTTGGTTTACGTACCTTGAATGCCCCGTTTAAATCTCACCTAGTGCAGCTTTATTTGACAGTGTCATTGCCGTGCAGCTCTCGTGTCTTATGGAAGTATGGTCTCTATTTACCTGCAGTATATGCCTGCAAACACATCTATGCAGGGGACCTACATCCCCCAGTACACCCAAGTGCCTGCCACCAACATCTCAGTTGAGGTACTGACCTCTGTTTATCTCTCACTACAACAGTTTGACACTAAAACGTTGTCATGGGTTTAATGTTCGCTGCCTCCCTCTCAGGAAAGTGCTGTCCAACAACCCGTTGCCATAGAGACGCCCACAGAACACACAACCTACTCCTACCAGCATAACAAGTGAAGAGGTGGCAGAGGTGGGTTTGATCGCTGCCAGTGTCTGTGTGTGTGTGTGTGTGTGTGTGTGCGTGTGACTGTTTTGTGTTTCTGGAAGCATCTTGACTTTTTTTTTTTTTCTGTCATGCGATGTTTCTAACTGCTCTTCTCATCTCTTGTCAGATCTTCCTCTGGAGCCGCAGTGAGTCTCGAAGGGGCCCAAAGTGCCGAAACAAAGTGACTCTGCAGTAAGGCACCAGACACGTGGGAGAATCGAGGACTGTTACACAAAAAAGGACAAAAAAACAAAAAAGAAAAAAAAAGATATTTTCTACAAACTCATATTTTAAAACAAACTCTTTTACTCCGAGCAAGTAAGGCTGGAGGATGGATGGCAGGCAATGGGGGATGGCAGAGCAGAACGAGGAGCATCTATTTTGACAACAGTCGAGATAAAAAGTCACACGCTACACAGGTTTTAAAGGGTTTTTTTTTGTGCGTTACCATTATTCTTTTCTGATACTTCTCCGGGGAGCCACGATGAAACCAGGAAAAGGACATTTCAACATGTTTTTATTTCTGTTTTGTTTTTGTAAGATATGCTACTTTTACTTCACTTTCTTTTGTCTGATACTTTCAGGCTTTGAACCTGCCTTTTTGTACATGATTCTTTGAGTTGCCGTGTTTCTAGCTTCGTGTGTACAAGTTTGAATGATTGGTGCGGATATTTGAAATTACAGAAAGCTCAAAGAACACTAACTGAAGTCATTCAAAAAGCTGACGACGGATAATATGGTGCTGACTTGGGTAAGCTTCTCTTGAAGTGGCAGCAAGTTCATCAGGTATGAAACCTCTCCTTTTTTTCCTTTTTTTTGGCACTTGACTCTCAAATAATTTATAGTTCCAACAATCTCAAATGAGCTTCAGACAATCAGAAGATTAAAGAGAGGAAAAAAATTTAGAGATGATGGTCACTGGTGACAGATTTCATGGAGAAGATGTCTTTGAAAGAGCTAAATAGATTCAAAGCATTCCAGAGATTATTATCAGAAAGGTCTAAATATTGGTTCACTTTGAGCTGCTCCACTTGATGAAATCCAAAGTTGCTTAACAGGGATCACATCTCTCACAGAGCTGACTGTAAATAAGAGATTTAAATTTATTAAGGCTTTCTCTTGATTTCCTTTTATTGGTGTAGTAATGCTTCAGTTATTTCAGTGAGGACATTATACCAAATTGTTACCAAACACAGCAATACATGTGTTGCTGTGTGTGTTCTGTTTTAAAGGAGACATATCGTGCTCATTTTCAGGTTCATATTTTCATTTTGTTTAAGCTGCTACTAGAATAGGTGTATATGCTTTAATGCTTACAAAAAACAGTCTCCTCTGATTGGTCAGCTCAAACACAGCTGAGCCAGCAACACTCACTGTGTCTCTGGTTTGCTCTGTTGTGTTTTCCAGTTAGCTTCAGTTCCTACATGAATATAGGCGTAAATTATTCAAATGTGTCACATGGTGATGTAGTGTGATGTCACAAGGTCACAGATTTAAAGGCAGGACTACTCACAAGGCGTTTCAGGTGTTTCAGGAGCAGTGTTTTCTGTGGGAGAAAGGAGCTCCTCCTTGAGATTTTTAGCTTTCAAATGATTTTACGTGCATGAGAACCTATATAAAACACTGAAGGAAAGGAAAAAAATGAAAAAGCATCATAGGTCTCCTTTAATCTGAGTCTCCACTAAATCCCCAAACTGTATTTTCTGAAGCAAGAATGAGATGTCGTTATTAGAGTATGAAGTTCCTATTACACAGACATGGAGATCAACCAGTAAGCGTGGCTCTGTCCTGTAATATCTTCAGAAAACACTATGAAGGTGGATTATTACAGCCAGTGTAGAGATGTTTTGTAACTGGCCATTGCTGTGTGTTTGCATTTCTGTTTTTCAACCGTTTTTTGTTTAATTTTTTTTTACATTTCTTATTTAAAGGTTTTCTTATTTTGTTTTTAAACAGTTCAGTTTAAATACTTTTAAGATTGATCCTATTTTTCAAAGAAGCTTTGATTTTATTTTTGATAGTGTGTTGTGTGCTTCAAATAGTGATAAAGTAGATGTTTTCAACTTTTTTTCAAAAATACTGTTTTTTGTTTGTATGTTTGCATTTCTCTCGTTCTGGTTTCAGTGTTGACGTCAAAGAGGCTTTAATATTTTCTACAGACATTTCAGTTCTGGCTGTGTCACAAATGTCGGCACCTTGTGAGCATGACTCCTGATCGTGGATGAATTGTGTACACTTGGTTCTGATGCATTGTTACAGAGTTGTGCCCCCAAGCAGTTGGGAACACGTCAGAGAAATCTATGTTCAAAACCTCAACTTACCTCATCCTGCCAGTAGATTCAGTTTGTGTACAAGGTTCACTGGCAATAACCGACTACAGTAGGTCTACAGTAGGTCTCATGGCTGTTCACAGCTGGTACTGTGTCCACATCCTTTAACTCTTCCGTCCAATGTTCGGAAAACATGCCCAAGGTCTGACGATCTATGCAATTAATTTATTATCCTTATGAATGCAATACTACAGATATCCAATGACAATGGATCGCCTCACAATATGACTTCACAGTCTGGCTCACATGGCTTTTTTCTTTCAATTACGCATACAATGAGATTTGTTTGTTTTCCGACTGACTCGATCATCTTTGTTTCATTTATTGTTAGAAAGATTGCTGCATTAAAAGGGAACTATTTCATACCAAAATGTGGTTGTTAATATGACTGTAGGAAAACGTAAGAGTTCTATGACAGGCTTGTTTTATGTGAATGAAGGCGGGTCGCCCACTCGTCTGCCCAACTTTTATTTTACATGGATGCCATAGAGGTCATGTTAGATGTAATTCTCCATTCCATCCAGCTGCAGTTTTTATGTTTTGTGTGTCCCATCTTGTCCTATGTGTTAACTTGCTTTCTTGCTGAGTAACTGATGCTGTTTTCCTCTTTTTTAAAACCATGAAACAGTTCATTTCCAGGAGAAAATTAAACTTCACAGAAATGCCTTAGATTTCACTGGAAGGGAGAGTGAAGTGCTATTCAGATTTGACGCACTTGAACTCTTGACTGGAATTTTGTTTTTTCATGCACTGCTAATGTTGAAAAGATTTTTTATTATATCAAACTACTCTGAACATAGATCTATGAAGCAAAGGACTATTATGACTTTTAATTACTATTTTGGGTCCAGAACATTGAAGAAAAAATTGAATAGTGGCTTACTGAGTCTAATGAACTATTGCTGCTAATTTTGGAGTGCTAACTATTTAGATATATTCTAGCTGAAGGTCATCCAATATATCAAGTCACATTTGGGTCAGTTTGTAACTCATGTTCAATGATGTCCGTGCAGTCTTGTTTTTTTTTGTGCATCAACCAACCTCTCCTCAGTAAATGTTTGTCTGTGCCATGATACAGGTCTTTGTCTTCTAGAAAAAAAAAACCCTACAGCTATTAAACTTTTAACTTGGTTTGGTTTTGAACTTGTCATTTTTTTTAATAAATTTTTTTTTCACTGTGGATTGTGTCCTTATTGCACAAGAGATTCTTTGCGTGTTTTATCTTGTAAAAGAGATCGTGCACTATAAATAAGCGAAGACACACATCCAGGTTCTCTCATGTTTATCAAATTATCAAAGGTGGCAGTTTTTTTTTTATATCAAACCAAGCTGATTCTGAGGTAATACACAAAGAACAGTCACAATACATGAGCATTTATTTCTAAAACAGACTTGAATCTAGATAAAAATATAGGAAATAGGTAAAGAAAATGTATATTACACTTTTCAAGAGGCTTTATGTTATCAGTATGTACAAAGTTCAAAATATACCGAATATGCTCAAAAAGTTGCTGTCAAATGAAAAGAAGAAAGAAGACCTCTGAATACATAAAATAGACTTTTAACCTTAATTTACAATCTTATATCAAGACTAATGGGTAAGAATGAAATGGCAAAACTGTTTTCATTGAAAATCATACTCTGAGCCAATGTCATATTTGAAGACTTTTGTGCATTTTAATCAAACAAATTATATAAAAAAATAAAAGTCATGCCACAAAACGGATTTTAAGAATAGTTCTCACTCAAATTTTTGTTTCATGGGCATTCATATTACCTTGGTCAGTCAATATTTTTTTGCACATACCAAGAGAATCAAACATTGACAGTGATACCAAAATGCAGCATTACTGCCATTATAAAAAATTATGCAGCATTATGTGCTCATCTCCCTGTAAGACAAAAACATGTAAACTTTATACGTCTGCATCAAAGTGATCATTGCAGCTCAGAGTATGGTTTTGTAAGTCAGCAGAAGTGATCTCAAAAAAAGTTCTGGCTGGGGAATACAAAACACGCAGTACGCAGCTGCTGTATTGATGCTCCATGGGTGCATCATAAAACAACAAAGTGGAGTAGAGTACTGGGAGGCAGTGCTTGGTGCTCCAGCATCATCCCATCAGCCAAGATAAGCTGAGGGCTGAGAGGATGCAGAGTAGCAGAGCTGGTTCCTGATCTGATGAGCTGGTGTGCAAGTCTTTCCCAGAACAGGACATGTGGATCCTGTAGCTCAGCCATCGTTACGACTTGTATTTTTTTTTATTATTATCAAAAATCCACTATACAAGTTCAAAATCCTTAAACTGACATCACAACAGCTTGTGGTTCACAATCTCCCACACCATCCGTCTTCTGAAGTAGGGCATGTGTTTCTGTGAATACAAGAGAGGGCCCGTGAGCCATTGTTAGGCAACTATCATGATGACTACCTGACAAATATTGCTGTTAATGTTGATGTGGTTTGTGATTACCTGCGTGAATGTGATTGGCTTGTCTTTGGTAATGTAATCTGCATATTTGCAAGTGAACATTCCACAGTCGCTACCATTCATCTGCTGTGGGATTTCCTGGGAATAAAAAAGAATAAATAAGTTTGACATTATACAGGCAAAATGTCTCATTACTAGAAATGTGACAGGATATTTGATGAGTAAGAATTACTTGACTGCTACACTTTTGCTTTGATACATCACATTTTTAATGAAGATGTTCTTGACAAGAGACAGAATCAATAGATTTTGTTTTCAATTCACCTGGTTAGAGAACTGACTGCTGGAAATGTTCCTTTTTGGAATGTGTTCACCGTTTTTTCTCTCCTTTCGTGTTTTCTGTTTCTAACCATGTTCTTCTATTTTTTCTGATGTCTTTCTTGGCCAAGTCTTGAAAAAGAGATTGTCTGTCTATATCTGGCCAAGGATGGAGGCACTACAAGCTGCAAGAACTATAACCTGGAACTTTCTGCTGATAATTGAGACATATCCAAACTTTCTAGACATTTTTAGTTTGATGACGCAGGATGACATGTTACAATAATGAAAACAGACTGCTTGAATAAATCAAAAGATGTCAAGGGTAGGAGCACTTCCTGAACTGAAATTCTGTTTGACAGGCTGAATCCAAATCTCCAGCCTCTGGACTTGCAGACCGAGCCTTCCTGGTTTACAGTTGCAAGTACTGTGACATCTTCATTCGTCACGTCAAGTCTGCAAGGGCATAACACTACAAGGCTAATCTATGCCACTGATAGTCAGGCCTAGACACTGATTACCTCTACAGCCTATAGACAGGTGACAACATATAATACATCAACATATTTATGTCTGCATTATTTTTGTCCCACACAATCTAAGTGATGTTTCAAAATTCAGTGTTAAATTCTAAAACATCCCCTGGCGCGCATTTAGTCGAGTGATTAAAGCGCATGCCACGAACGCAGTGGACTGGAGGACCTGTACTGCATGTCACACCCCCCATCTCTCTCCCCTTTCTGGTCTATCCACTGTCAAATAAAGGTGTCTATGCCCCAAAAAAATCTTGAAAAAAACACAAACAAACAAACAAACAAAAAAAAAACACATCATGTCCCTAGTGCAATTTATTGTATGTTATCAAATCAGTCCGGTGAAGTCTGCAGCCCACGCAAACTTTATAGAAGTCAGCATAAAGTCTGCTTGAGGACGGAATAGATTGTGTGCCCTCTGCACCTCAGCCTACCCAGGAACCTGCAGGCGCAGTCCCAGTTACAGTCCCAAGTCTACAAGAGTGGGTAAATCCAGACATTGGGATGTAGCCAGGGGCGGACTGGCCATCTGTGTGTTCTGGAGAATCACAGAACGGCCGGTACTCCAGGACGGCCGCCATGCAGTCATCGTCAGTTTTTTGGTTTTTTTCATGTTAATCTACTGTTTCACACTCCAGACCGGTAGGTGGCCACAATGCGTCTTTAAATTGGATGCCAGCCGGCAGCCGCCCGTGCCCACCAGCAGTGATCTGGTAATCTGGAATTGCAGCAGATGCTGGAGCCCTCGTGGGCCGTTTGGGCCGGCCGACTAATCAGAGAGCGGCATAAAAGTCGCAGACATACGGCCTCAGAATCATATCTGTCTGCCTCCTTTCAAGTGTCAATTATGTTCTTATGCTAAATGACAACCAAATTTCTCCAATTGGCTCACACCAATTCTGGAAACAATCTGATCAGTATTTATATACCACATACGAGTCTCTGTATCAGTCATGGTTACCCTCTACAGTCACAAACTGTCAGTCTGCATTGTTTTGCAACGAAATGTCTTAATCAGATTTTCAAATATGTGCATGGTTTGAAATAAAACAAATCTACCTGCAATTTTTTATTTGATTATTTGTTTGCAAAAGTTAAAATGAAGCAATGCCTTCTGGGAATTTCAAGACTGAATCGAGTAGACCGCATGTGTGTGGTTGTTGAAAGTTGGAGATTCGAAGTTAGAAGTTGACTGTGATTAAGCTAGCAAAAACAATGAACCAAGGCATCAAGCGACACAAGGGGGGAGCGGAGGAAAAGAGAGAGAAATCTAAGAGAGCGCTGTTGGCTGAAAAATGCTGCAAACTGACTGATTTGTTTTTAAAATTAAGTGCAGCTTCAGCTAACACTAGCGCTAATACTGCTAGCACTAATGTTAGCAACACAGCTGAGCCAGCACACCAGGGAGAAAGACAGGACAGTGATATGAGGAATACTAGCCAGGGGAAATGAGCAAGAGGAGGATGAAGAGGTAGACATGGATAAAGAATGATGGTTTTATTATGGAGCGGCTGGCTGATGATTTATGAATTTGTTTTATGCATTGGGGTTGTGCATTGATATGTCCATGTTCTGGTGCAGTTAAATCTATCTATCTAGCTATCAAAGGTGCGTGTGCACGCCATGCGTCAAAAAGTTCTCTCTGCCCCCGCCCCCCGGCGCGCGCGCTGGTGGGCCGCTAGTGGGCGGATATGCCAGGGCCGTTTTTCCCCAGTCCGTCACTGGATGTAGCCATAGTGGTGCATCAGGATAAACGTAGTAGGCATAAAATCACAAAAAACACTCCAGGCAAAAATAAATCTGACGCAATTCTGACTTTGTGTCAAAATGCGTTGGACGTTGTTTTTAAGGTCTAAGCTCACCATGCTGTAACAACAATCATTTAAAAGAGAGTGCCTTGGAGTTACCTTGTGATTTTTAAAAGCAAACAAACTACTTATTGCTCTCCGCCATCAAGTGTGCAGGACTTACACTGCGCTTTTTGCTGTGCAGAATCCAGCCTGAGGTATCCAGTGCCTTGCCCTTCTTGTCTTTACTTTCCTGTTGCAGGTAGTCACTGAGGAAACAAAAAGTAAGAATTAGTTTCTGTGCAGTTTGATGGTTCATGACAATCAATTTGCAGAAGTTAAATTTAGTCCTACAAATTTTTCAAAGAAACATGTCTGGTACTGCAACTTACAACAATATTCTGCATGCTTCATCATTGTTTCCTCCCATAGAATCAAAATACAGGATGGCCTTTTTGCGGAAGTCCACCACCTGAGAGAAAGAGTTTCAAAACTGAATTTAAAAAAAAATGTAAATAAATGAATAAATCTCAACATTGCTGCTTCACAATTATGGTCATTAAGACTTACAGAGAGACACCAGTGCACCCCCAAGTGGACAGGAACCAACAGGATGTCTTTAGCAAAGATGTCCATCTTTTTGGTCCAACGGCGGACAGTAGAGTAGCCACTGCAGCGCAGCTTTGGGTAGAAAAAGGTGTTGAATGTGTTGACAGACGGCAGATTGGGGTCCTTGCTGCGCTCGACCAACAGGTTCATGTAAAAGTTGATCACCTGAGGAATTAAGGAAGGGGTGTTTCAATTAATTGGGCAAGCACTACTGAATGGCTCAACTGCGTTCATTATTACACACATAATACAATCATGGTCATGTATTTTTGACGTATACCAGGATTTATGCATAACCAAAAGAACATAAGATATTCAGATGAATGGCCAAATTAATACCTAATGACAATTCACACACAGATCTCACACCTTGAAGATAATGTGTATTCACCTCATCATTGAGCCAGTTCAGGTTGCTGAGGGTCTGCAGGTCTTTGCGGGTCAGGCTGAGACCAAAGCCTTCACTTAATACTTCATGAGAACCACCTCCTCTCAGCGCCCTGTTCACATCAGCCTCCATTTCCTTAACAGAAGGAGACAACATACATGTGAAAAAAGCAGAAAATTAACCGTATACTCAAATGAATGTGTTCTTAATATTAAACAGCCTATAACCAATCTGCAGCAACAAGAAAATACCCAATACTCTAAACCCCTGGTATCGCTCCAAGTCGTATTATTTGAACCATTTCAGACTGATTAATTTACAGAAATGATTGTTCTGTCTCATTAGCAGGTCGTCAAATACTGACATGTTAGGATTGTGACTAAACCCAAGCTATAAACACAACCTGACATCATTCAGGCAAACATTTAGTCACCCCTTGGTTTCAAATGCGTTTCTACTTATTAAAAGTAATAAAAGATTTACAGAAAGAATAAATAATATTTTATGTGGAGGCAAGTCTATTTGGATTATCTTAATAAATTCCATACTTGGTAAACACTGCATACACATCAATACTCACCTCTGTGAGTTCAGGGAATTCTGGTTTCTCTTCCAAAGGCTTTGGTTGTTCTATCACAAGGGTTAAAGGAACCTCCTTCTCCAAAGGAACTCGAACATGGACCTCCACATGTGGGCTGCGTTGTCCCTCTTCAGACAGACGCTGTGAGGAAGTAACAACATGAATGAAAAAGCTCACTGGGTAACAAGAGTTCGAAAAACAACAAATTTGATAGAACTGAATTTGAAGGAGTGCTTCAGTTTTGCACACTCACCTGTCGCAGCAGTTGGGCAGCCAGCGCCTCCTGCTCTTCTATCTGTCTCCGTCTTTCTCTTGCCCGAGAGTCATACATACTAGTCCTATAGCAACCAAATATACGTGTTTATCTCGGTTCAAACATAATAGTCTATCAGTCATATAATTCAATACTATGCAAGTATACTCACAATTCTTTGATCCATAACTCAGCTTGGAAACATGGCACACTGTGAAGATAGAGACAAATATAATTGTGTGTAGATATAAAACACCCGAGTAAGCTTTCATTCAGCTTCTCTGCAAAAAACATGTCAGAAACAAATAAGAACATTTTTATGTATGCCTTATAACAGGCTTAGTGGGGAAATGATGAACAAAATACTATGCCTGAATGAAAACGAATACCAACCTTGAGCGGTCTTTCTTTTTACCCTTTTGCTCATTTAAAATAATTACAGAGTCACCATCATGAGCTGCAAGAAAAAGACAAGGAGATTATAACCTAAGAAGAGATGAAGATGCAAGCAAATACACATTCATTTATTGTATCACGTTCCACAATGATTTCAATAGGGTGTACACGCAAGTGTGCAAGAATTTTACCTGATGATTGTGTGTCCTGAGAGGAGGTATCCTGCAGAGCAGATGGGGAGGGAACTGATGTAAGAGTAGCTGCTCTGCTGGAGCTGAGGTCCGTGTCCAGGGACCATGTCTGTGTCCCTGGCCTGCTGACTGCCCCCACTGGGCTTGGGAGGTTGCTGGAACTCTGGCTAGACACACCCCTGGGGCTTGGGGGGCTGCTGGGTGCCTCAGAAGTTCCTTCTGCTGCTGACCCAGCAGGGGAAGAGAACTGAAGCAGTCTGCGGCTGGTGGTCAGGAAGCTGGTGCTGATGAGACAGTGACAGGGGTAAGCATGGCCCACAATCAAAGCAGCATATTATTGTAGGGAGAGAGTTTGTGAGTAAAGGTAAACATCAACTGGTTGTTTTGCTTCCTCTATTGTTGAATGTGTTATCAAATTGCAATTATACTGTGGTTGGGATTTGAGTCATGATTTATTAATGACAATTGTCATTATTGCATTTAATTTTCTCTGTGTATGCTGTGAAACATTTGATTTTTATAACCAAACAAACACAAAAACATTTGAGTATCTATTATGATACTGAACTTGGCCATTTAGCTATTTTGATAATGTCTACATACTGAGTTTACATGGCAGTTCCAGCTACAGAGCAAACATGTGACAAAATGTGTATATTATATATAAATATATGAGAAAAGATATCTGCTGTGAAGTGCTAAGTTTATGTGCCTCTAGAGCCCTCCACTGGCCTGTGACTGAATTATGGCAGTGCTGTAACAGTTTCAACATGGCATTGCAGAGTTCCACTGCAATTATACGGATACTTACAAATCTCTGTGCGACCTCACGATGGCGTGTGAGCTGCCGTTGTGTAGGAAAGACGACTGACCACCAGAGACCATGGTCAGAAGCTGCCTGTAGACCTCTTTCTCCTCCTCATGAACAGACTGGAAAAACACAGAGGAGAGCCATGAAGTAAATAAAGAAATGCAATGACTGATTTTGAAGGAAACACATGCCGCCTTTTTGTCATGTTGTCTGACCTCCTGTGCTGTGCAGTGAGGCCTGGCTCTGTGTGCATGGCCAGATGAGGTGCTGTGTGTTGGGCTCTGCACCACTTTGATGGGAAAGGTCTTCTCGTACATGCTGGAGCTGCTTGCCACTCCACTAAACAGACTGCAGACAATCAATTAAAGTGTGGTAATCACACATCAACTGACAATAGTTCACACAGTGTTATGACAAGTCATTTAACAAAAAGAAACTCTTGAGATGCAGAATGCTTAAAAGACTAATAAAAGAATACCTTGGCATTCCATGTGGTCGGAGGTTTAGGGGCCTCCCTAACCGTAGGGAGGGGTGTAATTCAGGGGTGATGGAAGATGGCAAGTTGACTGAGTGCCCATTTGTTTTTGGCACTTCACGATGTGTCGGACTCATGCACACTTGTCGCCGACAGACTTTTGATCCCAGAAGTGACTTTTCATTACGCAAGCAATCTAGAGTTGAAGAGAACAGTGATATAATTAACGTCTCTCCAAGAACCTTAAGCCTCTACAAACACTATAGACCTTGAAACAAACGCTAATAAGCTTAAAGTTTAGTCTTACCTGGTTTAGATGTTTTCCATGACAGAGTAGTGGTGGGAGCCACGAACGTCTCGCCCAAAGAATTCCTTTCAACAATCTTAAAAAACAAAGAAACAAACAAAAAAAACCACAAACATGATTATGTTAAATGAAAGGCAAACACATGTTTTGACATCATCTACAGTCAGGCCCTAAATATCAATTCCTTACCGGCCTCTTTGCCCAGACTGCTGCTGAAGTTGATGGCTGGGGATCTCCAGGTGGAGGACCAGGGGAGGCAGGTAGTATATTTCTCAAGGTAGGGCTCACGTTGTTCCTCATCCATGTAGCCACACTGGAGCTATGAGTCTTAACCCCTTCAGCCGCAACCTTGACTGTGTCAATAAGATCCCCTTGGGAAAAAAATAAACAAGCCGCCAGGCAAGTTTGTAAGTACGATAGCTTTGATTTAACTTTGTCCTCACATACAGTATACTCCCACCTTAATATGTATTAAGTGAGTGGTTATTTACCCATTCGAGATTTCTTAATCATTAAGCCGTCTTGGTCGACGTTATGTCCATCTTCCAAACTTTGGGGACAAACAGATTTAAGTCTTACGGTTAATAACACATTCCACTGAAATACGGTTGGAGAGAAACCACAGTTACGATGTCTCAATAATATGATTCAAATTAACTTGAGGTCCGTTTCTTTTTAAACACCCCGACTTGAGATTACACGAGGGAATAACGCCGTTACAGCTCATACCATTCAATTGGTCTTTTCCTCCTCATCTGACCATCTCTCGGTGCCCCGTGTGCATCCGAGTCTTCCGCAGCTGGCACACCATTGCGAAGATTGGCAAAGCTTGTTTCTATCCATTCGTAGATTTTATTCAGCATGGCTCAAAAGTTTTAGAATTAACGCCGTTACAGATAAAACGCTACCGCTGCTTCCAGTTTACCTGTCAATATAGTCAAACGACACCAAGCTAATGCGCTTCATTCGACTGAGGCAGGCTAGCTGGGGCTATTTCAAAGGCTAACACTCTTCACATATATCATTTTAATTTCCCATGAAACGAGCTAACCGTTAGCTAGTTAACTGAGAATTAGCCAGTTGCCTAGCTAGCACACTATGCTAAGTACCTTGCTAGCTAACGTTGTTAGCCACACGGCTAATTTGTGGAAGTGTGTTTAAATTCCAACGGGAATGCGATAAGTCGCAACCGACGCTTTCGAAAAAACAGTTATCATTTTGAGCCACAGCCTAACTCATGTATATACCCGTAACGTGACTTTAAATTGCATATAAACTCGTTGAAGAATATTATCTCCCGCTTCTTCCTCATTCAAAACCACAACATGGCTGAACAGGACGCTCTTCCATCGCACCTTGTGATTGGATGATTGGAGGCTGTAAGTTCGAGTGTACTCGCTGTTCACTGGTTGATTGCGGACTAGAGGAGGCCATTTAATATCACGTCACACACACCGGCATGGACTTCTGTGCACAGTTTTATCTTTATCACATGTACACGCCACACACATTCAGTGGTTTAACTTTCTCACAAGCCAATCATGTCTTTTCCGATTTTTTTCCAATAGTATTTACGATTAAATAATTGTGTGACCTTCGATCTTTATGCTAAATACACAAACCAACGGCCACAAAGTATGTCCCTACGTATTTTAATTATTAATGATTAGACATACCATATTCTACTAAATATTGAGTATTTTTCCTCCAAAAAATGCAAACCCATTCAGTTAAAACAACAAGTATTATCTGTCCCGTGAAAGTTAAGAAATAAGGATTGGTGAGTGTAAAGGATGAGGGAGGAGGCACAGAAAGGCAGATCATTGTTTCAGTTATGCATGGGCAATTATTGTGTCACCCTGAATAAAGCAGGCAACTCAAGCCACATAGGCTGCCCAACCAGCAGTCAGTACATGACCTTTACTAAGCCATGGTCCATAAATACCATCATTATTTATTATTTACCCAAGCTACTTTGTGTGGAGTCAACCACCAGAGGCAAAGCTGAACACATAAAATACAATGAAATCATGATAAATGTACAATCTGTGCAATTCTCTATTTACAAATCAATAGACTGGACTAGAGAATAGGATAGGGTATAAATGGAAGTATGCCTCCAAAAGAAACAGTAACAAACTTCATAATCAGCTGACATAATCACAAAAAGTGGACCAACATGCTAGTAAATAAACTGCTAGGAGCTGCATGTAATTTGAATTATGTTAGAGGGTGATTCTATCATAGATCATTCAGAATATTCTGAAAGACAACTCCACAGGATTGATGTGCATTCTAGTTTCAGCTTAAAATACAAAACACAAATTAAGCTTTATCCTGTGAAAGTGGCATTTTACACCTCTTACATGGTGTCCTAAAAGGCCAAAAATGATAAGACTGTAGAGGTGTTGAATATTACTATGTATTAAATCAGAGAGAACCAGTGATTGTATTCATACACATTCACCATTTAATCAATTAGCACAGTTACACCAATGCTACGGTGGAATGCAGGGTGCTCTTAAAATAATACACTGCACACATCGTCAAGGTATTTCAAGGGCACTTTAGAAGACAAATAAGTTAATTTTAAGCCTCAAACTCATCATTTTGTATCACACACTTTCTGAAATATATCACTGTCATAAAAAAATAAACTTCAAATGTCATGGAATATAGCATTCAAGCCCGTCCACAAATGTAGGCCTTATCAAAAGTCACAGTAAATGCATGCATGTATGGCACTGCCATGGTTATATTTAAATCACATATGTCACCACTTCAAAATGAGGAAACACATTTCAATAATATTAAGACCAAAAACTATAACTCCAACAATCAAACATCTTCAATCTTAAATATCTTTCATGAAAAAAATCTTCCCAAACAATCTATATTAAAAAAGATTCCAGGTTCAAACACACATATGAAATGACACACTAATAAGAAACATTGCCGCAATTTCATGGCAATGAATAACAGCTTCATAGTTAAATGCAGCATAAATCAACATGTACATGATCAGTATACAATGAATATGAATAACAAATCAAGGTGAAGATGAGTAGCAACATCCTAAATCCAGGAAGTAACATTTTCGGATTGTCATTCAAAAGCCAGAAAACATGTCACCTACTGTCAAAGTAGTTTTTGTAATTCACAGTTTTGAGACAACGCTGCATATGATTGAAAACACAGGAAAAGTCTTTCAGTCATAGAAGCCTTGTTAAAATTACATTTGTGCTTTCAATCACTAAATCAACACCACAGCAATAGTTGAATGATGGGATGACTGTACTTGGCATAGTTAGGGCTTTTTAAAATCATGCATAATGTATTACAGTTCTACTACCTCTTGACATCTATTGTTCGCAGAAGATTTGTGATATCTTGAATGGCGTGGATATAAAGACACCCATACATCTTCAGATGAACAATCACAGTATATTTTATCTGCTTTAAATGGAGGACAATCACAGAATGTTTCCAGCTGGTAAAGCAAATGGTGTGGGTTCACAGCATGCTTGAAAGGATGGAGAGGTTATTATTCACATTTTGGATGTGAATATCCGCATACATCTTTTTACACGTATAGCTGTACAAGAAAAAGTAAAACTGTTGCATTTGGAAGCACTGTCATCACAATCACCAAAATTCTAAGACTGTTCTCATGCCTGCCTAAATCGCCATACTGGTGCATCCCTTGTCTGAAGGAAGAGGTGGGGTGATGGTTTACTCTCGTTTTGTTCCAAAGATTTGGAGGAAGAAGGAGAAGATGTAGATGATGTCTAGGTAGATGTTCAGAGTGGCAAAGACGTATTCCTCTGGACTCATGGTGTAGCGCTTATTCCCCATGAGGAGCTGGGTGTCAAATGCCAAAAACTTGCAACAGAAAAGGAAATCAGAAAGTAAGACATCTTTTTGTCTGGTTCGATTCACATAGCCTGCCATATACATGCATTTCTAGCAATAATAGCTTGATAGTGTCTGTACTCTTACCATGGTAAACAGTATGGCTCCCAGGGCAGCGAAGATGCCATCTAACCAGGGTACCTAAATGACCATAATGATTGGTTTAGATGTGATCCCAAGATTTAAATCACCACATGAAAGGTCAGCTATGTAACATCTAAATGCACATGATGGTACAATTACTACATATTATCTCAATTAAGAGTTGAGTCTGAATTAGTGGCATTACAAATATTTGCCTGATTGTCAGTTTACATTCCTATTTTAAGTGTAACTATGTCCTTGAAAGTCCTCAAAATCCCAACCTTACATGACACACAACAGGTGTAAGAGCCTTATTCACATTGTCGTACTTACATATTGAAAGGGAAGGATGAAGGCCAGCACCAGTCCAGAGATGAACATGACCGTGCAGAAGACAAAGAGCACGCCTTGGTATGATGTCACGTCAAACTGGTTGGAGAAGGCATATTAAATCAAACCAAAATATGTTAATCCAACAGCACGAAAAGCTGTTGATTTTACAGAACATCAGATAAAATATAAAGGGCAGAAAAGAAAAAAATTCTCACCTTAGTTTGGAAGCTGAAGACTGTGACCAGGAGACAGACTGCTGCTGTGATGCCCAGACAAATCACGACTGACTTGGTGTTATAGAAGCTATTAAAACAAGAAACATGTCATCACGCTGGGTATAAATCAGCAAGACACAATGTAAAGTGACAAATGACAGTCACATATCTAACTTGAAAGTGTACCTGGACAACATTCCCGTCATGTAGGAGAGTGACAGGGTCTGAAACAGGATATATAAGAGTTCTGTGAAAATACACCTATCTTTGGACAGGTCATGACTATGCATCCTTCACTTTTATAAAACATATTTGTAAATGTGTTTTTCTTTCTAAGTGTCAACTTACAGTCAGTTGTAAATGAAAGTTATGCATTGACAAACTTTGGTCTAACTTTTTAAAATAACAATCACTAATGAACTGTAAAGTTATGGTTAACTAAACTTTAGTTAATAGTTATTTATCTGTTAACAAACAATTGATAAAATGCTTTATAAACCATTTGTTGAGCAATTATTTATTGCTTATTTATTTATTTAAGTTGCAACTGACGTTTACAAACCAGTACTACAAAGTCCAGTCAACAAATGTTTATTACAAAAAATAACAAATATCTGCTTTACACTTACAAAGATGGCAAGCAGAATCAGATTCCATGGAAACTGTCTCCTGTAGGAGTAAGAAGTAAAAGATTAAAGTTTAGGTGCTTGAAGTGATGTGTGATTGTTTCTTATTATTTTCTTGGTGTTGTACAATTAACTTTTAGAACTTTTCCCTTACCTTGGTGTAGAGCAGCAAGATAGGGTCAGATATGTCACAAAGAACACAGCGCTGTTAAACAAAATACATATTGTGGATATTTTGTTAGTTGGGAGTGACATGGACCAAAAACATTACATAAAAAAACTGCATTACCAAACCAAGACTGACTGAACCTGTTACTTACTAAGAGGCCCAGTACCACCCAGGGTTGGTTTGAATGTAGTCCTTCACAGGGTCACTAAAAGAAACATAGTCTCTTGTAAGTACACTACCCAGTGAGTTTTATCAGATTTAAATTGAAAAAAGATTGATCTAACACTCACCAGAATGTGAAAAGAGCAACAATAGCTAGAGTTACCAAAAGCTGGATCATCAAGATGGCATACACCTGAAAGAAAGCAAGTGAGAGTTAAATAACTCCTGGTGCTGGTGAGATCTTAAACGTTTAACAATGCTTATTTGAGGTCAATTATAAGTGATACACAGCAGTCACAACTGGGTTTATATTGTAATTAATGGGATGATCATGAAGCCTTTGATACCTTTCGAATGAAGACCCTCCTGATGTTGCGATCATCCCAGGTGAACTCTGTGAGCATCTCAACATCATTGTAGCAAGGAGCACTGGTGCCTAGAGAACACATTCATTTAAGACCATTTGGTCACTTCTGTGCCATCACAAATCACGATGAACACTATGAAGTGATTTGTTAAAGGTTATGACACCCTGAAATTAAATAAAACATGATAAATTGTCGTCATACCCGCAGTGGCTTCCTCATAGCTGGGAGGAGATGGTGTCCCTAAAGCTTGTCCACTGGACGAGTCATTAGACTTGTTTGCAAGTGATAACTGATGGCACAAAGGAAAGACAATGTGTTATCTTTTAGTTTATGGTCTGTCACTCATTTTAACTCAGGGTAAATCAATATCAATTTTGGGTCTGGAGCGTAAAATGTATCAGTCTCTGCCGGTATTGAATATGCTTTAGGTACTACTCATCAGTCTGTCAAAACTAGTCTGATATCATACATGCACACACCTTCCTCACTGAAAATCTAGTCATAACCATTTATGCCTCAAACAAAGACTGACTAGATAGATATTTTTACTACCATTCAAGGGATGGACTGAATACATTTTTCACTAAATATATGGGCTGATAAAATGGATTGTGTACATTGATGCTTGGTGCTCTCACTTAGTCAAAGTGAATGGACAGTGTTTTCTATATGTTGAACTTTTGATGTAAAGATGCAGACCATATTATCATCACCATCATTTTGCTGCTGATTCCAATTACCTTGCCGCAAACTCAAAAGATGCACTGCGTGTTTATGCATATTTGCATATAATTAACTGTATATATGTTCTGTAATTTATGTAGCGTGGAGGAATTTATGAGCTTCAATTTCATTATGCAGGCCTGTGTTGTATGATCATGATTAAATTACCTTGTACCTCACAACATGATCACTGACCCTTCGTCATATGAATTGACATGTATCCATCAGTATAATGCTTAAATAAATACATAGGTGACCAACTGTCTGATTGTTCTTCTGTGTTTTGCTGTATAACAATGTTCTCTTGAAAAAAAATAATAAAGTGGATAAATATTTATGCTGCAAAGAATCTCAATGTGCCATTCATACTATTCAGAATCATATTTCAAGAGCTTCTCCATCTTAAAAAAAATGAAAAGTAGGCTTATTAACATAGGATAAATGGCCATCATGGCTATGGAGATGTTTAATTTCTGCATATGCATTATGTACTGTACTGTACAAGGGTCAATTATCATCATTTATATTTATGCCCTGACTGTAACAGCAATATTTTGGTGAAATACTATCATATTGTACGCTTACACTTGAGTTGACATTTAAAGTCATTTTATTGCTTAGGCCTTCACTTTTACTCTCACATAAACTACTTTAGCTTGTTGACATGTCAAATAAAGTTACAACTGCCTCCCACTGACAGTTTGACTTCCTTCTGTGCTGAGGCGCCACTTGAACTGATATTTTAAAGATCCAGTGTTTAGGATTTAATACCATCTAGCCAGGCTGCAGGTTGAAACAGAATGCTCATCATTTGGTTTTACTCTTACCATTGCCTTACACTCCTTTACGGTGGCCGCTAAAAACACTACATTTCACTACATTTCTGCCAATAGATCCTACTTAATCCTTCTCCCTGCATTTTTAAATGGCAGTGTCTACCCTTCTACACAACCACCACTTCAGCTGACTTTTTTTTACCTTCAAATTAAGACCCAATATACCATATATTCAATTTCCAGCTGGTCACAATACAATCCTTCCACTAAGCTAAAATTTTAACTCTAGCTACGGCTTCAAATGAAACTTAAGCTGATCGCAGTGATAACGTTACCCAAACTGAGACATCAAGTGCTTTTAATAATTTACACTTCGCCATACACATCGGCAAGTGTAGCTGCGTCATCTTCAGATTTAAAAATAAATAAATAATAAACTTTACAGTGCTCATAACTGGCATTGTACCCTATTAAATGACTATTTTGATTGCTATGTTGACAAAGCCTGGGATTAGATGTTATTGACATACAGTACGCTAGCAGGGCTACAATTACAGTGCATCTCATGTAGCCTATTAGCATAGATTCGGGTCTGAGAGCATCGCTTTGCAGAAGATAACAGGCTAACCGGGGATGCTATAACATTTACTGTGTTGACTGCTTTTTTCTTCCTAAAAGACGATGGTAACCGTCTGGATGAAATCATATGAGAGGCACAGGTTGGAGATTGGAGGTTACAGCACCGTCATGTAGCACACTTTGCTAGAGCTACAAAAATAAACCGGTTGTCATGGTGACGCAACGTCGTCAAACAATCGGTGACGCACTTGACGTAAACTCACAGTTTAGTGTTGAACAACACACAAATATACAAACAGCGTAAAACAATAAATACAACCGGTTTAAGACGCCATTCATAATATGGCTACTCTATGTAACATCTTTTGACTTCTGTGAGATTTTGTGGCTACAAATGCCAGACTGCATGACCTCAGTCATTTAAACCCACCAGTTATTTATTGAAATTACTAAATCCACTTGTCTCACAAGTGAACAGCCTGCGTTGATATCAAGCATGTCCAAGGGGATAAAGCAGAGCCACGCACGTCAGCTGTTACATAACAATGTAGGCCCCAAAAAGAAATTCAAAACACAGATCTTTTTAGAAATTGTGATTGAGGATAAAACATGAACTGAATTACAATCAAAGCAGGCTCACCTTGCCCTGTGTCATGATGCTTGTCTGTCGTCCTGCAGTAGGTTGTCGTGTTTCGTATGCCAAGCAGTCAATGGGGCTCTGGTGTTTCGTTTCTTGGTGATGTGGTTCTTGCAGAGTCTAGTCAAACTGTGAGAAAGGACCTCAGACTGACAGTGTTCTTCTTGCCTGCTCTGACTGAACACCCTCTGACGATGTTGTGATGTAATCCCAAAACAACGCAGTTAGGACTGGTGCAGATACCCCTCCCTCACCCACAGAGGGATGTTCTAGCAGAATCCAGGTGATGCTGCGCCATAGAGAAAAACTGGGACTGTACCACAGCACCGGGTAAAATGGGGAGGATGGATGCCTGTCCAGAAATATCTAGAAAATATGGTGTGCAGCAAAACTCAGAGAGGGGAGCTGCAGGGGCTAAAATGCACTGTAAAGTGTACTTGTTTTGATTTATAACTCGTATCAGTGTTTAAATTTTTTTTTTTTGTGAATTTAAATAGGCCCTTTTTTCAGATAGGCTAAATGTGACTGTATCCCTATTGTATGCAAAAAAAAAAATTACATTATAATGAAGTAATTATCATCTGTCAGTGTTTGCTGGGAATACTTCTTAGCTTTCAGAAGAATATTTGACATGGCACCTTTTGGATTTTGTGAGAGCCCAAATGATACTACTAAATTATCAGAATCAGAATCACTGTTCCTGTATTGTCCCACAAATGGGGAAATTTGTTTACCACATAAAAACAATGTTCCATAAAACAGAAATGCTGATAACACAAGACAAATAAATATGACTTATGTACAATATGTACACTTTTATTTGAAAGTGTTAAGAACAGAGAAATATGTAGACAATACAGAGAAATTCTCCTGTATACAAGTGCAGAAAATGCATTCAAAGTAAAAGTGACCTACTGATTGCTCTTTCCAATAAAAATACACAGACGCTGGAAAAGAAGAAGAAGCAATGTGAAAACTGACATTCAGATTCTGCTCTACATGTTAGTCATGACTTTTTCTTTGGATACTGGTGGAGCACCCCAAGCTCACATCTTTTCTATTTGTTTGTTAAGGTATAATGGACCGACTACATTACAGATCCTCATGGGACAATGACAAGTGATATTAATGATGTCCTGTCAAACACATCATTCCATCTCCCTATATGTGGACACAAGGAGGCAACAACCTCCTATCTGGAATGGTGAATGGAATGATACAGTTTTGGACATGGCTTAAAAGCTTCACATTCACTTGACAAATGAAGGTAGATGTTACAGACAAAAATGGAAGTTCAATTTAAATATAACAAAGCATCCCCTTTGGACAAACATTTCCTTCACCAATACATTTGGCAAAATGTAGAATTATGACTACTTCAGTGGAACATAAAAGGATTCTACATGAATGGATATATGTTCTGTGTCCTCAGTACATCTCCCCCTCTCCTCTGGCTCCTTCAATTCTCAGGTCTGTGTCATTTCTGCCCAGAGTGAACAGACTGACTACTGCCATCAAAGCTGCCAGCATCATGAGTGCACATCCTCCAAACATGTGTCTGGTGCCGCTGCCAGCCTCCCCTCCACCTGTTCCTGACATCTCCCCATGAAGTGCCAGCAACCCTAGGCAGGCCAGCAGGTGCAGAGGAAGCCGGAACCAGGCCAGCACACCAGCCCTCTTCTCCTCTGGGATCACCCTGCCCTGGAGAAAGCTGACTGCAGGGAAGTAGAGGCCGCAGGCCAGCTCCAGCAACAGAAAGGCCAGAAAGGATTCATGAGGTCTAGGCTGGCCTGGGGCGGTGGAGAAGGTCAGCATGAAGAGGGAGAAGAAAGCCATCAGCACAGCCAGGCAGAGAACATGACCGGGCTGTAGCCGGTAGCGCGTGGAGGTGGCTAGGCGGTACAGCAAGGAGCCAGCCATGCTGGCAGCCATCAGACAAGAGAACACGATTCCCAAAGGGGATCCATGGGGGTCCAGTACCGGGGTCCAGAGGAAAACAAAAATGTAGAGGACACTTTCAAACAAAGCCTGCACGCCACCCAGGAGCATGACTCTCTTGTCTGAGAGTAAGCAGCGCAACCCATCATGGCAGCTGCGTGAGAACCGGGCCCTCGCAGACAAACGGGTCACACCACCATTTGAAGTCCCAAGAATCAGTGTTTGTTTGTCTCCTTCAGGAGCTTCTTCAGTCTCTTCTTTACCCCAGTCTGTTAGCACCACCCAGCCACAGCATGCCAGGCAAGGGACAGCTAGGAGAAATGGAGCCACCGGCCCCAGGTGGAGCCATTCAGCCAGCAAGTTAGCCACCAACCCTGCTCCCACAGCAAGCCCATGGTTCCAGGTGGCGACTTTAGTGAAGGTGCTTGGGATCCACTCCCTGGGAAAATCGTGGACTTCTACATGGCGGTGCACATACCAGGCTTCAAATGTTGTGGTGAGCAGGGATGTGGACAGGCCCCCCAGGATCCGGCCCACAATCAAAACAAAGTAGTCTCTGGACAGCTTGGTGAGACAACAAGCGGAGTAGGACAGGCAGAAGAGAAGACACGTCTGTCTGCGGCCCAAGACTTGAGGAAGCCAGCCTGAAAAAGGAGCAAACAGAACACAGGAGGCTAGCCCACACACATATAAGATTGCTATTTGGGATTCCAGGAAGCTGTAGTGGCGGTACAGTTTGTAGAGGTAAGGACCCTGGAGCCAGTCTGCCCACAAAGCCAAAAGGTATGCCCGGAGAAATATACTCTGGAAGCGACGGAAAACAGGGTTGGCTACAGCAGTTGGTGTGGACTGAGGTGGGGTGAGGCGGCGTGCTGTGAGTTCGAGGCCAGCACACAGGGCAAGCAGGAAAATGATGGCAAGATATGCTGTCACCAACATGGTGTGATAAACTGCATCCACTTGAGGTCAAAGCTGAGGTCCTGGAGCGTTTTGCACTCTTCTCTTTTGATTTCTCAACACCTGTGGACAAGGTGAACAAGTACAGAGAGAAGAGCTTTTACAACTGAATCAATTCATATAGGTAGCAATTCGCCATGTTTATTCGTTACAAACTTGGCTGATAAGCTTTTACTTTTAGATGTGTAACGTTATTAATAAAAACGGCAGTAACGTTACCAGCACAACTGACGGAAAACTCCGTTAGCGACAATTTAGTTTAGTTTACGTAAATACGTGACAGATACGCTGAAAACCACCTGAATTACACTGTTACTTAGCCAACGCTAGCCTAGAAGCTAACCATTAAGGTAAACACATTTTAACTTCCGTCTCTTTCCTATTATCATACGTTTTTCCCTGTACTTTGTGATACTATGTGATATGTCTTACCGTGCCGCTTGACAGCCGTCCCATATTACTTACACGACGCACAAAAGTGAAAAATAAAACATAAATAAGTGATGGTGTAAGATGTATGCTAGGCAAGTGTGCCTTTAGTAGGAAACTGACCATACACTTCCGGGATCCGGGTTCCGGGATCCGTTATTTCCCCACCAGATGGTGTCCGTGCGTTGTTTTTGATTTTCAGAGGGTTGTAGAAAAAGCTCTCACGTTTCCAGACATCCCGTGTTGCAAGTTTCTAGAAGAGCCAATTCTTTCTTAAGGTTGGAGGTTATGTCTTTTAAGAATTTGTCATTGAAAGAAAGTTCTTGAACAATGCTTTAAGTTTGTAATATTTCCATGTCTTCTGATAGGCGCCCAGACTGACGTGATGCAGGCGGAATGTAAGTACAATTTTAAGGGTACTTGTACCATAGCTGAGTATTTCCATATTCTGCTACTTTAAACTTCCACTTCACTTCATTTTGGAGCCAAATAGCGTACTTTCTACTCACTTCATCCATTGTATGACCTATAATTACGATATAATTATATTATTATGATACTTACATTTCATTTCAGATACTTTAAGACTTTTGGTTGACTTTTACCAAAGTAATACTGCTACACATTATCCTTATTTTACTAAAGTATGAATTTAAGTTACTTTATGCAACACTGTTATGATTTCAATCACCAATAACCTATGTTATCCAGTGATGGAATGTAACTAAGTAAATGTACTCAAGTAAATGTACTTTTGAGGTACAATACTTGAAGGTTACCATTTTCTGCTACTTTATAGTTATATAATATTTGTTGCCTACTTTTTACTCACTACATTTACCCACTACAGTTAATTTCAGATAACAGAAAGCATTTAATTTATTTGATTGATTATCAGATTATAAAAACAGACATTCTGATAATACGAAAAACACCAGAATCAGTAATCGTCCTGGTGGTTATCGGTCAGTCGGTAAATATATGTAGCCTATTATTTACTTTTACTTGTACTTTTGATGCCAAAAAAAAAAATAACTTGATACTTAGGTAAATTTAATATCAGATACTTTAAGACTTTCACCTACAGTAAGTTGCCCCTCTATTGGTATAGATTACTTTCACTTTTAGTAATAAGTCATATTTTAACACGATACCTTTACTTTTACTCAAGTATGACTTTTGGGTACTTTTTAGAACACTGGTGTTAGCTAACTTTATTCAGATTTGCCAATGTACATTGTGTTACTCATGTCTGAGATCCATACAGTCCTAACGACTTGGCACATCTCTCTTACTGCATTTTGCCCAAATGGACACAAAAGAACAACACACAAGCAGCGTAATACATAATTTGAACTTTATATAATTTCTATATAGGAACAAAGATTTACAAAATGTACAAGATGTCCTTAATCAGCCTTAATCAAACAAGCAAACAGTGAGAGGACCAATCAAATAGGAACTCTCACCCAAAAATATCTCTTGTGTTTGTATGACAAACATTGGGGGTAGAGGAAGGGTGCGTGTGGAGTGAGTGCTGGTGATTTCAGGGATTATGCTGGTTGGTTACATCATCTGATAGCAGGAAGTGTGTCTAAACCATCTGAGAATCCCAACTTTATATCCTCCTGTGCAAAGCCCCCTTGGCATGGCCAAACCCCCACCTATTACAGGAAGGTCAATACATTCTTCTTTACACCGAACTCAACTGTCCGATCCATCATGTAAGTTCAGTCATTGATACATAGACATTGGGGTAACATAATATTTACAGCAACAAAAATAAACAAAGGAACTACAAAACCCAACATGCATGGAGCGTCTCCATCAGTCCAGATGTGATACGTTATAGACACAATGTTTTTGTAAAAAATATTTTAAATGCCTTTAACTCACAAAGTTGGCATATTTAAACCCAAGGTGTGCCAAATGTGTTCTGGAAGATCAGTCAAAAATATTGAGACAGAATTCATCCTACTGTGTACAAGTGACACATCAACATAGTGGTCTCATTCCAGTACTGATACAGATGGTATGATGGTGAAACAACAATGATACACAATTACCTTAATAGTTCAGATTTTGCTATGTTTTATATACAGGTTCCCTTTCTCTTAAACACAAACTGACATATAGTCAATCATCACTTATGGTCCCTAAGTAATAACGGTTTGGAGCTACAATATCCGTCTTTCAGCTGCTGCTTAGTCATGGCCTGTGACACTGTACGAGTAAAGGAATAAAGAGAAGTGAACTGGCTTTAGATCTTAAGTACACTGGATAAAATGAAAGATAGCACAAATGATTTGTCCAAAAGGATAATAGTAACTCTACACGTTAATTTATTTTGTTTTTTTTAATGGAACAATGTCTCTTAAGAGCTGCTGAGGTTAATGTGTATACATGAGTTTGTATGTGTATGTTTATTTATCCTAAAACATTGCATGAAGGTCAATAACGGATCAAAAATGTGTTCGCCACTGCACTCATTTACCCTTTTGAACAATACTCATCAGATTGCACAATTCCATCTTCCTCAATTTTCAAGGAAGCCCTGCCCTTGGAAGATAATATCTGTGTGTGTGTGTGTGTGTGTGTGTGTGTGTGTGTGTGTGTGTGTGGTTGTGTGTTGTATATTTTTGTGCATAACAGTTCATGTATCTGTGCTTGGCAAGTAAGCGGTCCACTCAAGGGTCGATGCGAAAGGCCAACAGTTTGTCAGAGTGCATATTGTTGAGAGTGCGCAGGTCCGGCAGGCGCAGGAGGAGCTTGGGGAAGAGGGCGGAGTCATCCGGGCGACGGCGGGTGATCAGTGACCGCAAGGCACGGATCAGACCCTCCTGTAGCTGCTCCACAGCCCGCATGTCGGAGATGCCAGAACGGTCTGAGGAGCACAGAGAATGTGAGTGTGAGTGGCTGGTACATTTTTGGTTCATTAACAAAGTGTCACTAATCTGCAGCTTTTGTCACTAAGTAGTGGCGCTCTCTCACCTGCAGAGACCAGCACCACAGCCATGAAGAGGGCCATCTCATCAGGCTCCAGCCGAAGGGAGCCTAGTTTCTCACTGAACTCGAACATTGCGTCCAGCAGAGAGCCCATGCCCAAGGTCCGCAGGGTGGACAGGGGGTAGGTTTGTCCATTCAGGAAAGTCACTGTGCGCTCCTCAGCATTGAACAAGGTGCAGAATCTGACCATCAGAACCTAAACACACAAGGAAACAAAGAGAATTTGAGACAAATACTTACACCGACAATACAATAGTACACATAGAAGGAGTCACTGAAAAGCAAAATAAATCTTTTAAAATGTGAAATTACCTGGAAGGTGCCTGATTTGAGCAGCATGACCTGGTCTTGTTGGCTAAGCTCTTGGAATCCTGGGATGCCCTTGGCAAACTCTACCACCTCCTTGACAGCAGGAGTGAAACACTGAGAGAAGGACTCCCAAATCTCCTGACTTGTGCGCTCTGCCCCTGATACGGGCCACGCATTGAGAGGACAGGCCTGAGAAGACAAAAGACATAGAATCATTAGTTGTTTGCCAGGTAAAACATATTAAAGAAGTTTTGCTATAATTTGCTTACTGTTCTTACCAGCACTTTAGCTCCTGGAGCCAATTTCCATGGGCAGGAGGGCTGATTTTGGGTACTTCCTGCAGTGCGAACACTGTTGTGGTTGGCAGAGCCCTGACGTGTTGTATTGTTGGACTGATCATGATTCTGATTAGCTGACACTAGGTAGGTATAGCGATTGTTGTCCACATTTTGGAATGTATGTTGGTTGTCATTGGGGGCAACCGGGCAATGAGTGGCAACAGGACAGGACTGATAACTCTGGGCGGAGGTGGGGTGAGAGACTTGTTGAAAACTGGCATCCTGAGAAAAGTGTGTTGTGTTGTTGTTGTTGTTAGTGGTGATGGTAATGTTTGCCCTCTTGGCTGGTCTCTCCTGGCTGCTGCTTGTGAAGATGTCACGGTACGCTCTGGAGATGGCCCCGATGGCCTCTTTTGAGTTGCCTTCATCCATGCTCGGGGGAGAGTCCCTCACAGGCAGGGAGTCCATTTCGATGGCAGCCGACTCATTTAGGCTGTTCATGTAGCTCTGCATCTCGTCCAGAAGTCGCTGCTTCTCTCTCTTAGGGATGCGGCCAAAGCGCACAGCTAGGGAAGACACAGGATGGACAGATCAGCAACATGGACATTTACGCAAGACATGTCCTGTGTTTTATTAATTTTTAGCTGGGATATGACTCTCTGAAAGATATAAGAAATCAAGACAACCAAGACAAATTAATTTCTTTAAGATCAAGAGTCAGGTGCATGCCGCCTCACAGGACGGGTAACTTATGCTGGCTGTACATTAAAGCTAAGCATGATGAGACAACTACCGTCGTATACACACATGTAACAAGCACGAAACCTCCCGAAAGGGTCGAAGGATTTCAAGGAGCATCATCTAAGTTATAAGATGAAAACTTTCCTGTCCTCCTCACCCGTATCCCCATCCCCCTTCCCACAGTAACCATCAGCTGGAGAGGCTATTTATAGACCCCCTGCTACCATCTGCCTCATCCTCTCCTCTATCCACCCCTGTCTCCTTCCGCTCCCGCTCCCTCCGTTTGTAAGTAGGGCAGTGGGGCAACGTGAGCGTGATGTCACTGGCACTGAGCTCGTGAGAGGCAGAAGGATGAGAGAGGTGTGCTCGAAGCACAGAGATGAGTTGAGAAGACAGTAGGGGGAGCGTGAGGAGGACTGATGTGACAGACGGTGTTACATGGAAAGTGAGAGTCTGCGTCTGTGTGCGTGGGAGGCGTGTGCACATGCAAGGTGGAGTTAGATAAGGCATAAAAGTCGAAACTGGTACAGCTTCAAAGACTTTTGCAAGTAAAGGTTACTCAAGAAGAAAATCTGAATAGCAGCTATAATATATTTCAGATGATGCACCATTATTCTTATGTGTAAAACATAAGAAATTTACATAAAACATAATGACTCTTTGTTGGGTCAAGTGAGATGATTTACTTGATGATTTATGATTTACTTATCAATATGCAAAGTAAATATTGTTATGTTTACTGAATATACAGTAATCTGTTATTGCCTGCAGTATCCTTTGATGAGGATGGGGCCAATAATGTGGCATGAGATTAATCCCTTTCATCATGGTGAAAAAGAAGCAAATGCAGACTAGTGAGCTCTAAATAAGATGCTCTGGTTTGAGGCAGAAAAGACTGCCATCATTCCAACGGACTGAAATATTTGCCTGTATTGAAGCGCCAGGGTTACACAGCTGCCTGGTGTGAAATCAGGCTGTACTATTTATTGTGGGCTGCCGGCAGTTGCCTGCGGTTTTCCTGTTTTTGTAATGGTTGAAACAGAGCAAAAAGGGGTTTCTAGGTTGTGGTACTTGACGCATTTCGAAAATCTCCTCTGAGAGGGTCGACCTGACTCTTTGTTCACTTATTGAGACGTATTTTGCCACCCTATTTTCTTTTTGCACCAGAAGTGTCGAGCACATGCAGAAATAACACTAACCTCTGTACTAGATTAGGCAATGCGGGGTACTGGAGGGTGGAGATAAGCAGAAACCATACTGAGAGGAAGACGGCAGGCAAACTACACCAAGTAGGTCATGATGTATGAGTACACTATAAGCCCAAGTCTGTATTGTTTTTCTAGGTCAGCCCAGCTGTTTTTCTTAATCCGTGATGATAGGTGATCAATCAATGTACAGCTATCAGAGCTAAAACGAGGTGATGTGAGAGTCACACCTGATAAATTCTGTCACAACGGATGGCTGTTTTCTGCATCCTTTGCTTAATTGTTGCCCTTTCCCTCATTAATTGCAGTGAGATGTTCTATGGGCATACACAAGGTAATCAAGTTGACCCTGTTCCAATTTCCTAAAATAATTCTTGTGTTTGCTGCAGTTTTCGAGATGATAGATAGCTTCGGGGACTCGAAGGCTCCTCTTCTCATAAATCATTGTCTGAGGGGGAGATGTAAGAGAGCTGAGGGAACATGGTGGGTACATGGAGGAGGAGGAGGGGCCGTGCTGAATGAGAGCATCGAGGTAAGAGTGTTGTGGGAGGATGCTGTAAAGGGCAGGAGAAAGACACTTAGAAACTTAAGAGTGGTGCAAGGCCAGATGGAAATCTTTGGCAATGCGGTGACAGGGTAGAAGGGCAAGGCAGGTGCAGGTCTGCTGATAAAGTGAGTGGCTGAGCTACTGGCACGATGACCTCAAAAGACTTTCCGCATTACATTTTTCACACAGACCTACATATCAGCGCTGTGCCGCTTTCGGGCTGCCCATTTCCCTGCTGCTTTGGCTAATCAGAGCACTGTGGCATTCTGGCAGAACTGCATGAGGGTCTCTCTCTCTACATAAAAATGTGTCAGGATGTCTCACCATCTCTTGACATGCCAACAGAGAGGCATTTCTTGAAGCGGCAATGCTGGCACCGGTTTCGGTTCATGCGCATGATCAGACAGTTCTCGTTCTTCACACACATCTTGTAGTTGATGTTCTGCTGGATGCTGCGGCGGAAAAAACCCTGAAACAAGCAAACAAAAAAACATGAAACTGGTGCACCAAAAGCCACACAAGGTGGAATCATGCCACATTAATTTACCTGTTTTTTCCTGATCAGGGCAACCAAGGAAAAAGAGTAAATTCCTGCACGCAATTTTCACCTCTGCATTGACAAGATTACTGGCAGATCCATTTTATTTTGTAGATTCTGATCACTAACATCAATCATAATTTGGATCAGCTATCAATGCATGAATTTACTCTTTTTCACTGGAATAACATTTTTGGGGGTATTTGATTCCCGGCACCGACTCAGCTTACCTTGCAACCCTCACATGCATGTACTCCATAGTGGAAACCAGATGCGATGTCCCCACAGACTTTGCAAAGCAGGACCATTCCACCCGTCTCTGAAAAAGGATAAACAGAAAGTTAGATATACTGCAAAAACTTAGACTGAGGTAAAAATCTTGATCATGCACAATTTGCCTGCAGCAAAGCAGGATAGTGAGGAAGCACTAACTTGTGAAAGTTCCCGTGAACCCGCATGGCCTCTTTCCTGCGATGGGGTGTGCATAGGTATGCTGTGGAGTGGCTGCTGCTGCTGAGGGGTTACTGTAGACCTCTGGGAACTGGAACACCAGTTTGGAGGATGGGGTGGTGCAACCACTGGCCCGCTGTTTAAATGGCCCGATCTCTGTGAAGGTAACCTCCTCTGGAGAGGAGGGCTGGGAGTGTGAAGACGGGGACTGTGTCTGGTAGCCACTGGAGGGGCTACCTGGACTCGGGCTTGAACTTCCGGAGGACCCTGCATATAGGATGACTCCACCTCCTGCAGAGAAGAGAAAGAATGGAGGGGAGAGCTGTGAGCGGAGAGCTTGGATCTAGGTGGTTCAAGTTCATGCTCCTCAGACGTGGCATTTATTTCTGTATGCCAAACATGCAGAATTATAAATGTCATAACTTTAAAGTGGCAGTCCATATTTCCGTGGACAAAAAAACCCCAAAACATTCTGCTGCTGTACAACTTTTGAATGTGATGTGATGTAATGTTGCACGACCTCTGGGCAGCAGTGAACAGCTCTGAGAATTTGCAGCGTCGTTGCCTCATCCTGAGCGTAATGTGCGTAATGGTGCGCTCAAGCGGACAAAGTGGGCGCTAAAAATACTGCTGGTAGCACAGCAACAAAGCAGGCAGGCTTCCGCTAGAAGCCTCGACGAAACGCGACTTATGTGTTAATAATCCCCGCGTCATGCCACTGCAATATTTATCTGGTGCCGTGCAAATATATGGAAGGATTTTGTCGCTCAGCTGTGGTTGTTTCTTAAGTTTCGCTTCCCTCGCAATCCCCACCCCTCCCTCTCCCTCTCCCTCTCGGTCTCTCTCGCACTTGTAGTCATGCGTTGTGGATGAGCTGAGACACGGCCTCACGTGTCTGCGGGGTCTGCTGCCTCCTCCGCTCCAATAATAGCCGCGCTCCCCTGGCACCGTGCCCAGCGCCAGCGAACAGCACGACACCTGACCGCCGCCTCACATGCATGGACTCCTGACACGGTTACTGCCCGAACCAAATCCCGCAGTCTCGTGTTGATATATACAACAATCCGAAGTCGGACGTGTGTTTACAAACATGACCGGGAAGCTCCCCGGGCGTGAGATGGCACCGAGTCTCAGCTGCTGCTGGTCATGCGCGACAAACAGTCGGAGAATGTGAGTCACGTTTTTGCTAAAGGGAAAGCATCAACTGCACGACCTGGACTCCAGTCATGGAAGTGTACAGTAGAGTCCAGGAGGGATGCGAATTTAGCTGAATACTCAGACATATATGGGTCCAATTTCAAACTTAAGCCCTGATTGGCTTGCACATGTCAACTGAGAAACTACAGACTGTCACATCATTTCCAACAAATGCAAGTCAGCAGCGTTGTATATGGAAATCATGTGTGAGTGCAGTAGGCCAGTCCCTGTGCTGCTGCTGCTGCGTGTTGCCCTCTGCTGCACAAGGTATTTGTTTTAGAGCAAATGTTTTGATAATCCCTCAACCAGCACGTGTTGGCGGTTTGTTGACTCATGCCAGAGCCATGATAGACAGAGTAGAGCAGATGCAGGCCTGAGCCTCACCTCCTCCTGAGCAGACTGTCAAGCGTGGCCCAACCCCTCCACTCCACCCAAACACATTGCATGTCCAGCTGAAGACTCACATGTACAGTGAGTGTTTATGAATGACCCCGAAAGCCACTGTGCTGTAAACCCTGTCAATTAACAATCCACTTTACTGTCTGTTTTCAAGTAGCTGTGGAGGGATACTAATAAATGTCACCTGCCACCTACATGTGTCATAGCAGGAAGGCTATTAAAAAAACTAAATATAAACACTGCAGACTTCCTCGAAACAGATTTAGATTAGATTACATGTATTGTTATATTGCCAGGTGTGGTCAAAGGAAGAAAACACCATATAATAGTGTTGTTTTTCTATATTTGTAACAACAAACATTGCAGGAGGTTCAATGGAACCACCAATCAACTGACCACGTGACGGGCAACATTGTTGTTCTGATTCTTATTATCAGGAGTCTGTAAAATCAATCAGCTTTTAAAATGAGCTGCTGTGGGGGGAAATATGTAGGCCAATACATGAAATTCCTTCCTCACAGTCCCCATCTTAAAACTACCCGTGCAAGCATTAATCTGCCCGGGACTGGAGGCAGGCAGGGAAACGTGAGCAGCTCTCAGGCAAAGCAGCTCCTCTCCTCTCTGTTTCTCTCTTGTCCTTTATCTCTTAACTTTCACTGGCTCGTCTCACAATGCAGGACATGCACAGACAGCCACAGATAGCCTACAGCCAAGGTGACCGGTGTCTTTTTTTCCTGTTTGCCACCGTGGTGTAGTTCATAAACACTGACTGTGGCTTGCTTCCTGAGAGCAATGCAGTGTTAATAATGCTGCAGTGTAACATTTTGAAGGCTAATAAAAAGAGTCATTGTGAGCTCCTGATCATGGTCCATCTGTAAGTGCTACTTGGGTCTTTGCGGTAGACTTCATCAACTCCGGCTTGTGGTAAGTAGGTCAATATCACAGAAGCTTGATAGAATTGTGTCTTTGTGCCTCTAGTACCTCTTCAAACTGATGCTGCAGCACACACGATCTCTATCAGGAGTGCCTGTACTCTGTCTTATCACAGTAATTCATAAGCACCAGAATGTGATTTATACCCTGGGCTAAAAGTGCTTAACATCTGGCACGCAAACATGAATTTAAAAAAAGAAAACATCCGTTTCAGGGGTCGTGCCGTGCTATCAGAAACACAGATCCATGTTTTTAATCCGCTATCTGTTTCAGCATCGTTTGTAGAGCTCAGGATGAGAGGAGATGTTTAACAGCGGAGTCACGTTCCAGCTGATACACGCACACACGCACAGGCACACACCCTAAGCGGATATGTGTGCCCCGAAGCGACCAGTTGGGGACAGATGTTGCAGAGTCAAGCTCGAGTCAGCGTCTGAAAACACACCGCGTGGTCTGTGATTCAAACGACAGGGAAAATGCTTTCAGTACAGGCAAGAGGCGCATGAGGCGGGAAAACGTGACGAGAGAAAGCGAGAGAGAGAGAGAGAGAGAGAGAAAGTTAATGCACGGAATCGCTGACCCACTGACCAGGCTCTCCCTCACCAGCACCGCAGGCGGCATCAACAGTGAAGCGTCCGTGAGAGCGGGGAAGCGGCGGGAGGCGGGAGGAGGGCCCAGCTATATCTCACGCGTCGCACGCGGCTCTGCGAGGGAAGCCACGTGAGGAGGCTTTTGATGGAGCTTTCACTGGGAAGACATGAAGCTGCGCTCCAGCCAGAAGCCAGAGCTCCTGCAGTCCGCCAGGGGCTTATAATTAAAGAGCCAAATTAAATAGAGCAGCATGTTGTGCAGCGGGGTGGTCTGACTGTGCACCACCAGCAGCACCGTCAGCGAAGTGCTGCACCCGGTTTAGAAACAGTGGGATCTTGTGTGTTGTTTAGCTCGCGACTGTTTGTGATTTAACCGTCCCATAAAAATATGACGGTATACTGTTTTACCCCATTTTACCAAGTGTTATTACCACTTACAATGACCCCTAAAGGAATGATATCAGATCTTTACTTAGGAATATTTCATCATCATTTCCCAAAATATTCAGTCCAGACAGACAGACACATATGAATGTGCGTGGATGTGCAATAAAAGTCACACATTCCAATACGTCACACAATCAAGTAAAACACTAAGATTTTCCCAATATTTTAAACTAATTCTGAGTAGTATATATATATATATATTAGAATTCCTTACGATAAAATAGGGCTGTAATACTCATAAAGTACCTTAAGCATGGCATCCCTCAGTCAGTGTTATGTGCAAACCCAAGTTTATGTTGTGAGGAATATCTGTCGTATTTATGGGATTTTAGATGAGTTTCATGTTTAATGTACAAAAAAACCCTGTTTTCTTGGTTGTATCACTCTCTTTGACCCATTCAGAGACTCCGTGATGTGAGTAAGTCCTGATTTTATGTCCTGAGAAAGACACAGTCTTATTTTTGTGGATTCAAAGGTCTGGTTTTGGGATACATTCTTATGTTTTCATCTGTATTAGTGTGTTGGTTGGTTTGTCAGCAGGTTTACACAGGCATATTTTGGTGGATTTTATCTGTGAGTGAACACAAAAGGGGACTGTTGAGCCTTGGCGGAGGTATGCGCTCTCCTCAGTGCCACTCTAATTTAATATAGAAAATATATTTTGGGGATACTGTTTGAGTTTTGAATGTGGAATAACTTTTAATTTTTAAATGGATTTGATCATTTTAGCAGCTTTGAAACTAATGTTGTTGGCTTGCTACATGACCTAGCACATGTTTTATTATGGATGATGTTGTGAACTTTAATGTTGGCAAAAAATTGCAATGAAGAACAATACAGAAATCCTCCACCAGGGGCATGTTGTGAGGTATTAATGTGAGAGCAAGTGTAGGCTAGTTAGGATGCAACTTGGCACATATATTTTGGTGTCAAGGTCAGGTCTCACAGTGAAAATATTGATTTGCATATTGCAAAATGTGTGTGAAATAATTAGCATGATGAGGAAGCACAGTTAGACACTGATTGTCTATGTAAAATGTGGGACTACTTTTTACATTATGACATATAATACATGCCATCATATTAATCAAATACTACAATACTGTTTTGGTTGACCTCTGTATTTCATGCAACCCAAACATGTTGTCATTGCAGGTGAAATGGGGACTCTGTGTCAAAACATCACATCACCTTTGGAGACATTACATTGACTTAGATTCATTTCCTGGAGCCTCACCCTAATCATAACAATAACCACTACTTGTCTAACTCCAAGTCTAACCTTTTCCCAACCTTGAGCAAGTCTTAAATGTAAAACATCAATGATTTTCTTCATGGGGACTTTGTCCCTATAAGAAGGTCCCCACAATGGCTCTCAGCAAACAGATTCACAACATGTCCCCACACCATGAGTAAAGCACGTCCACACACCCATTCTCATCTATCTGTTGGACTTTATGAGCCCTGCAGCCCACGATACTCTGCAACCATATTTCTGGCCAGGTTATGATGATGTTTATGAGCTTTGTCTAAATCACTACACTGAACTTGTGAGTTGAATCCAGTCATATGGATTCCAATAACGTTATTGAAACATAAAAAAAGCCAGTGAACCCAGTAGGAGGTGGTCACTTCCATTTAGGGTCGATGAGAGGAAGAAAACAAAAGGCAAAGAAAAGTTGAAATAAACAATTATCAACTGTAAAATATAAAACTAAACAACTACTTATGGGAAACACTTGAAATTGCTTTCTTGCCAACTTCCTCCAAAACATCAATAAAACACCAAGCGGGAAGCCCAGCACGCAGCCTTCATCTTTTATCTCTTCACTAATACTACAGCCATTATCTGTGATTACTCTTTAAACTGACTCTCGTGTCCCGTTAAAAAAAAAAAAAACTGGCCCACTTTATCAACACAAATAGAAAGTCATGACCCGATGAGAGGGTTTAGTGTCGCCGCTATCAGATTAGTGCAACATGTTGACAGAGCACAGGGTGCAGGCATCACCTGTGCTGGAACGTGACCGTCGCTGTTGTAAATGATTCACCGTCAATTAGGAGAGGAAAGCATGCATGTGCACCTCTGGCTGACCTCGGGGGAACGCCTCCCTAATGCCACTCAACGGATGGAAGTCGTGCAGTTATCAACTTTTATACTGCGGACGCTGAGGCGATAAAGAAAACAAACACGCCCTTTTCGCTTGAATTGCTTTGTTTTTTCCTCTCCAGGTGGTAGTGCGTGTTTTGACTTCTGGCTCTGATACCTTTTGATTACAGTGAGTGTGCTGAAGCTCCACGTGAGTTTGTTTTCATGGACAGAAAGCAGGAAATGACCTGACTCACTCCGGCCATATGGCGTGGAAGCTGCCATTTGGGCATTTGAACGCAGCGCGGAAACTTGTTGACAAGTGTGCGTAAAGTCGCACTTTTGCACCAAACTTGTACTGAACTTAGAAACAAGCTGAGGTGATTTAATACCTTCCAGGTTAAGCTTAAGCTCACTGTCAAAAACATGTGGCAAACCAACACAAATCACTCAGCTCAGTCAAAAACTTGCATGCAGAAAATATAAAACTGGAAAATGCCGATTATGCACATTTAAGATTCAAGGGTTTTACACAATCAAAAAATGAATAATAGAAATGCCATTTTACGTTATAATATCCAGAGATGTAAGCCATCACATTTAAATTACATTCTCATTTCATATTTATTATTGCTATTATATACATATATATTTTTTAGGTTGAGTCAGACAGCTTAATAGTTGATTGTTGGCAACACAATGAAATCAGCTACACAATGACTGTTAATCCATCCTGACTGAATCCTGAGCATAACTCTTAAAATGTCTAAATAAGGTCTTACCAGGACTGTGATCCATGTCTCTTGTTGATGTCGATGCCTCTGATCAGACTTGAAAGTAGTCGTCCGTGAATGTCACTATTCTGGAGCAAAAGTCTTTTGAAGACAGGTGAGAAAGTCAAGAAAAAGCCTTGCGGAAAACACCTGCTCCATGGAGCGCAAAGCTGCGAAGCGGTGATGGAAAAGTGTCCAGCGCACGTGAAGTTGTTCCCAGTGAAGAGTAGTAGAGAGCGGTGTCTCTGTCAGTCAGTGCTCAAGTCTGGTGTGGCAGAGGCACTCGGAGATACCTGGATGTCTGCTGCGCTCTGGATACTGGCTGTGTGATGCTGCACGAGCGAAGACTAATCGCTTCTCATGAATTCCAAGAAAGTACAGTCAGCAAATCCGCGAGTGTCAGGCATGACATACACACCCACTGATACACACACCCACATCAATCACGTTTGCAGGTGAGTAGGAAATGTGACCGCCTTTCCGTCCGCTCAACTTGTGTTGTGTGTCTGTTTGTGCGGGACTTGGCGCACTCTTTGTATCTCGCGGAGTCCTTTCTCTCCCTCTCTCTCCTTCACGCTTTTGTGCATTTTCATTGGCGGGGACCTGGAGCTGAGGGGAGTTTGATGCGCTTATTCGACCGTGGTATGGGTTCAGTAAAGCCACGCTACATGTGCGCTCTGCATGTGCCGGGGAGAGCGCTGCCCTACTGATACACATTTTATGCAAAATACGGGGCGCGTGGTGCGGAGGGATGAAGAGATTGGAGGATGAAGCACATGGACAATAGGCGTGGCTCACCGTGACTGCTCGCTCGCTGACGGGCAGCCCTGCGAGCGGATGGTAAACACCGACAGTATGCCAAACAACAAGCGAGTGCCAAGTTTAAAGCCCATGTGCCAAAGGAAACAGTGAATTCACAACTGGACTTCTGGCACACAGAGAATTTGCGGTTGGGAGCAGAAACCCATCAATGCAGCAGAAAATGACGATTGATACATTTTATTTATTTATTTAAAAAAAAAAAAACATATTTAATTATTTCTGCACGTGTGACTATTTCTCTGCATTTGAAAAAAATAAGCTAAGCTCATTTTATGCGCTTGTAGATGTTGTAAAATTTCAGTTTTTCAGATTAAAAAAAAATATATTTTTGTATATAAAGTGCCGAAACACTTGACCAGCAATAAGCTCTCTGCATGTAGCCCTCTGTATGTATCTGAACATGAAGGATCAACCAGCCACAGCTTGAGGAAAGCGCCCCTTAGTGACAATTCATGGAAATAACACGAGCACATAATTATCTATCTATCTATCTATCTATCTATCTATCTATCTATCTATCTATCTATCTATCTATCTATTGTATTAGTTATATTGCAGACAAAAAAATGTAGCATTTGAAAATAAAATGTCAACATTTTGATAAAAGTTCTAGTTTTCAACAATAAAAAGATACATAACATGTTGCCTAGATGTCTAAAGTCAACACAAATGAGTGATATTTAAAGGACCTATTAGTAAAAAAAAAAAGCAAAAAACATCTGCTTTGTGCCAGCCGCCCTCCCAGAGCATTAGTTTTGGATGAATCGGGAGTGAGACTCAAAAATCTCTTCTTTTTTTTACAAATAGGACCTAAATATTAAATATTAACACAGGCACAATTAACACAATGTATGATATTATAACGTAGAGTTTAACATAAAATTGGTAAATCAACTGTGTTAAATAGCCCAATAAAAATATTATTTTGTTAAAATAAACCTGAAATGTGTTTATTACAAAGCTGTGATAAAATAGTGCTTTGTATTATTATATAAGCCTTTCTTTTAGTCTGTTTGTCTGGTATTTGATAACATCAATGACTCGTTAACTCATCGATATTACTTTTATTTCCTTAAATACTCATGTGAGGCACCATAGAGACATTTTGAAATGGATAAGCTCAAAAAGTAGATCATACTCAAACCATACATATCACAGACACCACGTGGCATGTAACATTATTACACTTACTGACTTACTTAATTTATCTAATTTCTCTATTAAAGGTGCAAAATGTAAGAGGTTTTGGTTTAACGACACAAATTCATACTGTTTTACGTTGTTTATATTTGGCGTACCCTGCCACCTTATTTTCTTCTGAGAGCAAATTGGTTATGGTGTTTTTGGTCTTTTGGTCTTCTCTAAAACGACATAATGCCCCATTCAGTGTTTCTTTGTTGTTTTCCATCTCATCTTATCCTCATTGATAGGAAACTACATTTAATTGCTTGACTTTTTTTTCTCCTTCCTACCTTCTTACATTTTACAAGAATAATGTCCCTTTTTGGATCACTTTGTTTTATTATTCACCTCTTTTGGATAGCGTTTCACTGAACAAATGTTTGTATTTGTTTTTTTATTATGGCAAAAAGAAGAAGAAGAAAACGTCGACTGCTGAGTTTCCTCTTTGGTCAGGCAAAGTTGACTTACTTATTGAAGTAGAAAAGAAAGATTGGTTGTTGTTTTTTTGTTTGGTCGTATGTGGATGTCTATGTTGTGAACTATAGTGAATGTAGATCCTTTAGAAAACTATTTTGATGATGTTTAAAACTCAAAACCCTCACTGACAGGAAGTGTGCTGCAGTCCTCCTCGAGGTCACTAGAGGGAGTCACCGCGCCAGAAATCGTCACGCACGGTAGCTCCCATCAACGCCCCTGCCCGAGCTGCGGGACACGGTGTCGGACTGGCAACAAACGAAGGTAATCTGACAAATGACTGAAATGATCTCTGAGGCGTGAGACCAAATGGCGTGATCTTAACGAGCGGCTGTGCTGTCATACCGCAGAGGAGTTACCACCCGAAGACTGTCCATGACTTTGTTTTCGTGTCTTTCACAGGAAAACTTCGGCGTGTCATCCACTATTAAGGTTTTCAAACTTCTGTGGGACCGCGCTCGCGTTTGGAGCCGAGGCTGCTTCCAGGCGAAGAAAAAGAAGGAGGAGAAGAAGAAGAAGAAGAAGAAGAAGAAGGTAGGACTGTGTGCCTTTACATAAATCAACTCCTGTCGTGATTAATTGGACGTGTCTAAGAATAAACGTAGCGTCAGTCCGGGTGTGTTTACTGTATGCGTGTGTGTGTAAGACTCACGCACTCGTCATGAGAACACGTTATGGCAGGGCACGAGATAATTACAGGCTGCTGAGGCTGTTTTGGGGGGCTGAGCAGAACAGAAGTCGCTGCCAACATACACACCTGCAAAGCACTGATCCGCCCGAGGCTTAAAAGACAGTCTTCATCACCGTCTGTTTGTCTGTCTGTACGTCTGTCACCCATCCCATAACCGCCCCCTCCCTCTCTCCCTCACTCTCCCTCACTCACTCAGACACACACACACACACACATACACCTTGTTGAATGTGTGCTCTGTGTGGAGGATGCCAGTAAGGTGTGTGGCTGATGAGAGATTTTAGTTTATTCCAAGGGCTGATCCTCCCAGTTTGTTTTAGATTAGCTTCCAGGACGGTTGATTAAGCTCATGAAAGCAAAGCAAATGAGCAAAGAATGCCGAAAATTTTCCAGGAGTAGACTGTGTGGAATTAGCCTCATGATTGGCAGATTGTTTTTTTTCCCTTTCTTCTTCTTCTTCTTCTTCTTCTTCTTCTGTGCAGAAAAATAGCAAAAGCAGACCTCAGCGTGCGAGACATATACCATACATATTTATATACCAACCCCTCCTGCCAAAAGGCAAAAAGCAAATAAAAACTTAGTTTTTTTTCATGTTTCCTGCTCAGTATTTAGTGCCCAGCTTTCTCACAAGGGCAGTTTTATGTGCAGGGAAGGAGGCATGGAAAAGAAGACCTTTCCTTTTGAGCTCACAGATTTGCAGTAATTACAGAATCACTTCCATATGTGGCTCTCTGGCTGCCTTCTCGCTGCCCCCACCACCCCTCTCTTCCCCAGTGTTCTCTCTCTTTCCCTCTCCCCTCTTTCATTTGCATTCTCCCCCTCTATTCCTCTTTTTTTTTCTCTCCTGCTTTTTTATTTTTTGGGGCTTTTTTTCCCCCTCGTGCACTCAGAGCATTTTCTTTGTAAAAAAAAAAAACCCAAAAAAACCACACAGCTTAAACAAAGTTTACGATAATCAGAACATCCTGGCATTTTTGGCAAAAGACCGCGTGTTTTGGTGATTCAATTAGACCGCGCTTGCCAAAAACAAAAAAAAAACGGAGAAGAAGAAGAGTATGTGTGCTTCAGAGAGAGAGACAGAGAGAGAGAGGAGACATGGATGGGAGAGGGGAATTGTTGAAGAATACGGAAATATGAAAAAGAGGAGAAAGAATGGGAGCTCAGTGAAGAATTCGAGAGGCAGGAGTGGAGCGTGAAGGAGGGAGAGGTGGAACAGAAAATGAGGCAGGGAGAGGGAGGGCTGGAGTAATGCTTTTTGACAGAGGTGGGTTCAAGATGGGTTCACGGTGACATCATGGCTGATTTTTGAGGAAAGTATAGACAGGAGAGCCGTTCACCTTTCATTGGACACACATGTTTGGGAATAGGCAGAGCGCTCATGTGCTGGCACACACGCTGGTAGCTGTGTGGACGGCCTCTGAATGCACCCCAAAATATGCACACTCCTCTTTTTATTTTCTCTCTCCCCCCCCCTTCTCTCTTTTTTCCCTTCGTTTCTTCTGCAGTAAAAAAGCTTTTGGCTCTCGTCTCTGTTCCAAGCTTTGTGCTCATTTGTTTTTGTTAGAGGAGCACCATAGTGGTATATGCCCTTCAGTCCCTAACACATACATTTCTCCATTGCCATGAGTAGCTCATTTTCCTGCGAGTAGTATTCCTCCGTGTATGTTTTTACTTCAAGGCGGTTGGACTCTAAATGAGCACACTTTGCCAGGCGGGATGAATGAGCTCCTTCATTTCACAGGATGTGTGTTTAAGTCTGTAACCAAGAGAGTGTGAGCGAGAGTATATTTGTGTGTTGTGTGTGTGTGTGCGTATGAATGTGTTTCTGCAAATGACTCTTGAGTGGGGTGTGTGCGTCGGTCCCCCGTCTGTCTCAGTGTGGCACCCAACTTCACATGACATCAATCTGAACGTGGGGAAATAGTGATCTCATTGCAGGCATCTTGTTACTGATTAAAACCTGCCGCCACAGGCACCAGCTCCCTGCACCCCTCCCCACCTCCCCACCACCAATCCCATCAACCCCCTCTCTCCTCTCTCCATCACACCCTCCAGTTTCTTTACCTCTGCCTTTCTTTTTCACACCCCTTTCTCTCACATTCCCTGTACCCCTGGCCTGCTTTTCTCCCCCCTCTCTCCCCATCTCTCTTTAACCCCTCGAACCTCACTTCCTCCCTCTCTTTCTCCCTCCATCATCCCCCCTTTCCTCTTTCCTTTCTGCCTCTGCTGCCTTTCCTCTGCAAGCGAGCCCCAGGCCCCTACTCCATGGCTCCGTGAATGCAAATACGTTGAATCCAAAGTGGAAACACACGACTGAGTTCGATGTTTCCATGAATATTTCATATCTTCATAAACACACCCAGAGAAGCTGCGAAAGCTTCAGGCTGAACAATGCCTGTGTTTGCCGGATGGCTTCCTGTGAGGAATGGCCTCTGCGCGTTTCGACTTTTTGTCAGAGCGCGCTGTGTTAGGATTGATGTCAGGGCAGTGCGTTATGATGTCACAGGCTGAAGTTAATGACACGAGAACGGAGGGGGCCATAGGCCATGTTTCCAGTGGTGCCCTGAGAGAGAGATAGCACCCTGATCTATCTTCATTATCCCCCACTCTGCAGCCTCCCAGACACAATGATCATAAATCTCTGCCTGAAGCACACTTCACTGACACTGAAACACAAACACTAGTAACCTCTGACCTCCTCGCTGCTACTGCCTACGCATACTCATCCATGCACACAGGCACGAGCACACTCACACACACTCAGAAGTGCAGACGTGCGCATACGCAAAGCCTCAACACACCCCCTCGCTCAAGCTCACTGCCATAATTTAATAAGGACCACAGCATGCCCCGCGCACTGACACACACACACACACACACACGACCATCATCATGCACTTGACTGCACATTCTGACACAAATGCATGGCCTCAGTCAGCCTGACAGCATCACACTTGATGGCTTGAAATTCACACTTTGCAGTCACTCGAACAGCTGATACGGAGTTAGTCTTTGCAGCAGCGTCCTCCGGCTGTGTTTACCTTCTTGTTTCATTTTACACAATTGCTGATTTAGTGCTGCTATGTAAACAGTTAAGGGATTTCTATTAGCTTTAGTGGCCTCATAAGCAACACATAAATCAAATGTAAACGAGATAAGGATCAGCCCAAGTCCTTTTTTGCAGTTTGGCTCAGATCTGCGCTTCCTGAATATAAGGTTTCTTCTAAAAGGCAACAGCGCCTCTCACTGCTTATCCATTCATTCAGCCCGATTATGTACAAGCAAATCCACATCGAAAAACGTATGAAAGAGCATTTCAGTAGGCGTCTGCGGACCATATGTGGCCGTAAAGATCGGAAGCAAACCAGAGCGAGGATGGGTACAACAGTTTTTCTTATTATGATGGCTTGACTTTACCCTCGAGACATATTGGGGTGTGTGTATGTGGGCATAAGATCTCTGCCCGCATCGGGCCAGTTACTGTGGGAAGCAGCAGGTAGAGCAAGTCTTAAATGCGAAGGTATCTGGAAGGACCCAAGTGCTGCGTTGGTTTGCAGACTGTGAGATTTGGGAGAACATGAAGTGAAGCATGGCCAATATGCCTAAAGAGCATCATTATAGATGGAGTTTTAAGATAAGTTGTGCATGTATAAGTTGGTTATTTGGCAAATGCTCACTGCTTTACTTACTAGACTCCGACATTAATTAGGTTTTTATATTTGAGTGTTAAAGAAGCCTGCATGTATTTACTTTGACTTTCACTTGCTTCAGAAAGTGTAGTTTATCTGTGCCCCTCCACTGAGGTCAAAGTGCCCGTTGAGGTGCCCGTTGAGGTGTGCCTCCCCCTCCCAGTTCTGAGGTTTGAGGTGCTCCTCGCAACCAAAACAACTTGAGAAACATTACATTCAGAAAAACAGGGCACACGCCCAGAACCACAAACACATAAACACAGATCTGAAACACATGATCTCATATGGAGAGAGGGGCACGTTCAGGGGCACACCCAAATCTGTCGCTGCTGCTGCTGCTGCTGCTGCTGCCGCCGCTGCTGCACAGTTCTGCCATCTCACACAGGACTTCCCTGCAGCTGATATGCCACCATTAGTTTCTATTTGAAGTTATTTAGGTACAGAAATCTGCAGGGTTTTGTTTCCTGAAAAAAATTTTGATTTAAAAATATTCCTAACTGCATAATGTTTGGCAGGATGTGGACAGATGTTGTGTATCCTGAAAAATGTTAGCTTTCCAGCTTTTGAAGCCAAATTCTGGTTTTCATTTATACTCAATGAGAGCCGTTTCTCTCTGTGTCCAAAACTTCCCTGATTACTTTCACAAGGGCCCTTATACTTCCTTTTTTTCTTTAGTATTAAGTTGTAAGAGTAGTGGTAGCATCAGGAATGGTGATAAAAATTGTGGTTTACTATCACTGCGATGGAAGATTGGCACAGATACATGAAGAGCAATAAAGCATGGTGCCAAAAACAAATCAAGTTGCACAAAGACGGCACATACACTACATGTCTGTGCTGAGCGGGCAGGTAGAACAAAATTCCTTTTTGATTATTTAATGGTTTGATCACACTGAAAAAAAAAATGAGTCGGTGAAACTTTTTAGACTTTCTTGGAAGAATTAACTTATTGGCTTGCCATTAAAACAGCATCTGTGTCGGATCAAAACATTATAAATTTGTGTTGTTCAGGATATTCAAACATCCTCTTCTATTAAAACACTGAATTTAGTGATTAAACAGGAATGATCTGAGATCACGACATGGCTCTGCATTTCCACATGCACAAACAGTTTGTAGGTAAACCGACCCTTTAGCCAAGCAGATGAAGGAGAGAAAAAGAATTCACCCGAGAGACAAAGAAGGGAGAGAGAATTAAAAACAGAAACTTAAGCTCTCTGGGCCTTTTTCTTCCCTCCAGGCGTTTTGTGGCTTGTGAAAAAATGTGCTGTATATTTGAAGTGTTGGGTCACGTGACAAAGAAAGGCTTTATGAATCAGAGAGTATAATTATTTCTTAGTGAGTGAGAGAGTGAGTGTGCGCCTGTGTTTGGGGAGTGAAAGAGTGATTTTTAAGAGGTAGAGATTGAGAGAGGAGGAGGAGAGAGTGGAAGAGGGGGAGTGAGGGAGAGAGAGAGAGGCTCACTGCTACTCTGTCTTTGCTGTCAGAAGGACTCTGATGAACGTACACACATCTTTTCTGCTTTTCCCCGGCCAGCTCTGCTCATCAGTCCGCTTCGTCAGCTACTCCATCTGTCCGTCTGCCTCATCCACACCAGAGCCGGTGAGTAATTCATACTTGAAAAGTTTGGAATCAGTAACTTTAGCCATTGTTTTTCTTCCTTTTTTTCTTCCTCTAGCTCTGTTAACACAGGGAAAGAAAGAAAGAAAGAAAGAAAGAAAGAGAGAGACTGCATTTTTTTGTGTCGACAGTTTTAATTGAAGACAGAGACTAAGTGTGCAAAACACTTGAGAGGCTTTGAGACAGTTAATCACTGTTTCCCCGAAGTCTGAGCAGATTTTCATGTGTAAACACTAAAACCTCCGAACACACGTTTGTTTGCGTGCAGTGTTTTAGTTTCTATCTGCTTTAATAACGTGAGAGTGACACTGAGTTTATATGAAAACAGACTCGAGCATGTGTGTGTGTGTGTGTGTGTGTGTGTGTGTGTGTGTGTGTGTGTGTCTGCATGTGCCTGTGTGCACATATGTGCTTATTAGTGAGTGTTTCAAGTGTTACCCAGTGCCTGTGGAGCTCTTTATTATTAGCATATGTGTGTGTGTTAGTGTGTACATGGCTTGCATGTGTTTGATGTGTATGACTGTGTATTCACCAGAGGAGTCACCAGTCCTTGACCTGTTTCTTTTTTATAACCAACATATGAGCACTTGGAGAAGAGAAGCATTGTTTTCCACCTTTTTACACAGCCGAGGCTAATTCCTGTGGAGTGAGGTGTGTCTGAAACTCTGGTCTTAGTTTACATGGAAGTTTATTCATTGTGTTCCCGTAGTTAGCAGCGTGTCAGTGTAGATTATTTATTGATGCTGGCATATGTGCTAGGTTAACAGGTTCCACTTGTTACAGCCATGTGTAACACAGTGCGCTTAGTGTTGTGTGATTTGGATATCAGATGAAGATCAGGGGCCTGATGTCAGAGCGGAGCTTTGGTTTATTACTCCAGCAGTGATTGGTCAGTAGGCAAGCCGCTGCAGCTGGACTGCCTTGATTCTGCACCTGCTGTCCACTGCTTATATCCCCTGGCGGACCTGACATAAGTGTGAGGGACAGTTTGATTGAAGTGAATTGAAAAAACACCCATACGGCTCAGTGAGGGACGTCAGCTCGAAGGCCAGCGATATCTTTGTCGCCCTCCGCTGTCATCTGGTCAATCAGTTTAAGTCAGTTACATCTGGAGTGGAAGAAACGGGGCTAATCTTTGAGGCAGAGTAATACCACTGCACCATCCTAGCACCGCCCATTGGTCTTTGTCGAGGACAGGCCGTCCACACAGAGCAGCTTTACCTTCATGGTGTTCAGTCACTGCATTTCGCTCATCTTCAGGGACCGTTTGGAATCAATTATTATTTATGCTCGCTGTTATACGATCCAAATGTGCCGCTGCATGTCAGCTTTATCGGCCTCATCAAAAACCCTCTCCCATTTTTTTGTATTGTCGTAAATATTTACACATGAAGCAGCAGATGTTCGTGTACTGCATCATCTATCAGTGCACATCAGCTTATTATACTGGTAAAATGTACCATATGTCCATGGAAGTAACTACTTTGGAACAAAAGCACAAAAGAGTTTATTTTATATTATTAAATCAGTGAGATTAGTGGTACATTTTCAGTCATATAGGCCTCACATGTTGACATGTTTGGTGTGGATCCAAAACAAAAAACAGGAGAAAACGATTACAATTATAACAATGAATGATTACTATTTCACCGGTGAGAATCATTACTTTTGTAAACCATCAAAGTTGTTACAGAAGTGTTAAAAAAGTTTCCATTGGACATTGTTTTTTTGTTTTTTTTCTATTCAAAATTGCGAAACCTGGTGCGTCATGTGATAAATCTTTTCAGGTGTAGTTAAATCTGATCTTCTGTGGGATCTGCTGAAACAAAAGTTAACTCATAAAAGCTTATGTATTGCAAAATCCTTCTGTGTGACATGACTTTGAGCAGTCAATCTGGGAGTTGTTGATACCTGTCTGTTTCTGGAATTTCTATAGCAATTAAGGCGAAGTAGTTGGGAGGGGTTAGACAGGTGGTTTTAGGGGAATCGAGGGGCTCTCCGCTACCACACTATAATTAACAAGGAAACTATCTGGACACCATTTCCTATGTCTATTTTTGCAGGTGTGCCGCTCTGATTGTGAGGATTTGCATTTTCAGGCTGCCAGCGAGCCCTCATTAAAAGATCTTTTGGCACGAAGTTCAGCTTGCGTGGACGTGCGTGTCGTTTTGCGTGTTGTACTTGCCGTGTGTGTGTTTGGGCCTGCTTGTGTCTGAGTGATCCATTGACTCCCGGGGCTAAAAAGCGGTGGTGGTGAAACCCATCCATTATGCTTCTCTTTATATAGAGGGAAACACCTTCACTGCCACCTGTGTAATCCTCTCAGTAATTACAAAACAAGACGTATTAGTAGAACCAACTGTAACGTCTAGAGGAGGCGCCATCTTGGAACTTTCTTGTATTGCTTTATTTCCTGTCTCTCTGACACTCTTTATTTCTCAAAATGTCTTGCCATCATCGGTCTTTGCCTTTTCCTGTTGTGGTGTGTTTTCTTGTTTTGCTGGACCCACTGCTGGAGTCTCCATGTTGAGCACTCCATAGAGCTCTACCACATCATGGAAACAGCAAGCTGTCAGGATGACTTCATCATGTCACAAAGTGTTTTATGTCTCACTGCGAGCTCTCACTCTTTCCATGCTTCTCTCCACCACTGCGAGTCAACACAGCCTGTTTTGTGACATTACGTTTTAAACAAAGAAAAGAAAGAACAGAAAAAAAAGGGTTTGGGACTTAATGTTTTTATGATTTATAGATAGAAAAACAAGGGTTGCATAATGACACTCCCCAGCGGCAGCTGTCGCAAAACAATACTTCTTTAAGTGACAAATGATTATACAGAGGTGCTACTCTGCATTGTTTCTGTAAGCAAATACTTGTTTGTGTGAGGCAGATGTCAAACAAGTTTGCGGTGGTGGAATGCAGGTTTGTTTGCACCGTCTGTCACTGGGTGTCTTTCTCAGAGCCATTAGCCAGCCACTTGTTGAAAGACAGGGAGCTGTCAGCTTTGCATCAGATAATAGTGTTGAGGATATTGTTTTCACTGCCACAATACTGCTGACGCCAGCAACAAGATCAGATAACGCTGATCCAGTTTCAATATGGACATTTTAATTCGTCTTTGACAGCTCTGAATCCACCAGCAGTTGCTAAATGTCTCTCTGTGAGCGAGTTAAGCAGCCAGGATGACACTAAATATTCATTTTGCTCGGAGCGGTTGGAAAAGCCAGTCTGTCAACTCAGTTAGGACACATGGACTGTAAAATCGCTGTTTAACTGCTGTGGTAGTATGACTTCACCCACGACCCAAAACTTAAACATAACCCTCTCTGCTTCAAGTCATTTCCTTTACAAAGTGACTGGACATAAATCACTCTGTGATGTTGGCAATCTGAGGACGGTGCCCGGCAGACATGCCTGGTTTTCTGTCAGAAAATGAACAGGAGTGGGCAAGTCAGAGGTGGAAAAAACAGCGAGAGGACTCTGTGATTCTGCCAAGCTTTCTCTGCCAGGATACATGGTACAGATCATTTATCTCCAGGCTGTGAATTTACAGTTCAGTCCTTCCAGCGGAGGTCTTGACTTGCTGCTCTGCCCTGGTCTGATTGACACATATTTTTAGTTTACCTTTCAGGAAATGTCTGAAAATTGCTTCTAGGGGTTTCAGGAAACCCAAAGAAAACCATGAGAAGTGAAATATGAAACAAAAGGTAGTTCCCAGACAGTGAGAAGAGTGAGAAGATTTGACTTCCAATGCAAATACACACAAAGAGTTATAACTCAGTGCACACAGTTGTGTAGATTTCTGGTGTTTTCTTCGACTTTAGAAAGAAACGTCAAACCCGGGGCAGCCATGGCACCCAGAATTCTGCTCATATACGCCGAGTAATCACCTGTGGTTTCTAGTGCTGACTAAAAAAAAAACCCACTGCCTTTCTTGGTTGTGTGGTGCAGAGCTTCCTGAGATGCCGTGATTTATTTGTTTTGTTTGACTGCAGTTCTTATTGCCTGAGGGGCCTTGCTCCGTCACAACGGTTAAGGCACAATTGTTGTTTTGCTCACAGAGGATTTGATACCCTTTGTTTGACAGACATTCAATCTGTGGGAACTGTTCTCTCTCTCTCTCTGTCTTTACTACGCTCACTCTGTCCTCTGCTCTGTTTTCTTGCTGAAAATCTCCTCAGCAAACAAGAGAATCCCCTTCTCTCGAAGCGTGCCTCATCTTGTAGCGCTGTCTCCAAATTGTCGGCTTGATTGATTCCATTTCATTTGCAACACACTGTTTTGTGCCGATAAAATCAAGGGATTATCTCGAGTGTAACCAATGAGCCGGCTTTAACATGACAAACTGCTGTGAGGTCTGACACGCCACTATTTACAGAAACAACCAAAGTAAATTTAAACTGCTACAGTGCACCTCTTAGGGAATGATGGAAAGTCCCAGCAGCAGCGGCAGCGACAGCCGTGAACCCACCCATCGCTGGCCCTGGTGCTCCTCGCCTGCCTGGCCGCCTGCTGCCTCCTGTGTGCCCCCCAGGCTCAGGGGAAGTGGGGAGGCCCTCCATGCCCATTTGGCCCTGGCTAACAGGGGATGAGGTCACTCCAAATTCCCCTTATCCCCTTATAGCCCCAGACGGGCTGGCGAAGTGAGCCTACCACAGGACCCAACATAAAACATAAATGGCTCTGTAAAAAGCTGCTGGGCTGATGTGACTCATTAAAAAACGCTGGCGCCAACTCTTTTATTAATTCATTATTGTGTTTGGGGAGAGTAAAGTTACAGGGTTCTATTTTAAAAGGCTGTGAGTCTCTCTCAGTCTGCTTTTGTTCTTTCTTTCGTAGTTTCATGACATGTGCAAAATAACAGAGGAACTGCAGCATATTGTGCTCATATAGGATTCTTCACTTGGGCTGGGCGTCTTGAAACTCACTTAAGACTTAATTTTTGTGTCCTCTCAAGGGAATACAAAAGTAACATGCGTACTACTCTCTCCTTCTTTTTCTCACACATCTCTTTTTTACTCCTCTCTCTTCTCTCAGCGCTCGCAGACAGATTGCGCTGCCTTTATGGGGCCTGGTTTGAGTTCATGAGGCAGATACCCAAACAGGCTAAACGCTGGCCAAGTACATACTCGTAACACACATGCACACGCACATTATGAGCGTTGCTGGCAGTTTTGTTTTTCCAGTCTGTACCTCTTCTCCCATTAGGCCCACTGTGAAATCTTTAGTGATGTTTTTGTGTGTAAGCCACACAGTGGAACCGCTGCACAGGGTCATGGTACAAGTTGTATAAGCAGTTAGATGAGGGGGGGGGGGGGCTTTAGGCGAAGGAGAGGATTGGTTATAAGGACATGATTATAGAGAGGAGATGTGGGGCTGGTCGGAAAAAAGGGAAGGAAAATCAAAGGTAGTTTGGGAGAAGGATAGAGTGAAAAAGGGGGAATGACAGACAGCGAGAAGCACGGACAGACAGGAGGAAAGAAAAAGAAAGATGGCAGTATGGCTGTGTTGGCAGGATGGGGGTGGGTGCCTATCGGCGGCTGCTCCTTCCTGAAACGTGGCCACCCGAGCCTGCCTGGGCCCTGGAAGCACATGTGGAACAGTTTACTGTAATGGAACTCTAAATTAGTGGTGGTTTGAAGCTGCCTGCAGCAGTAGGGTGTAATTAACTGGCTCTGTTGAAAGAGAAAGAGCCAGAAAGAGAGGCAGGGAGGGAGCCAGAGCCCTGGAAAAGGCGAGGGGTGAGAGGGGTGTGTGTGTGTGTGTGTGTGTGTGTGTGTGTGTGTGTGTGTGTGTGTGTGTGTGTGTGTGTGTGTGTTAGTGGGTGCTCTCACACGTGTAGTTTTTTTTTTTTTTTTCAGTGCTTGATTGCATGTGTATGTGTTTTCAGACTGTGTGCGTCTTGGAAAGCTCTACCTCTTTTTTCCTGGGCACAGCGCCACCTCTGAGTGCCCCCCAGTGCCCAGACCCTGTCACTGTTCCACTGTGCGTTTTTTTGCTCAGTTCAGCAGTTCACCGATTCGGCCTTATAGACCCCCCCCCCCCCCCCCTCCTCATTTCTTTGTTTATTCCGAATTCATTACCAAGATTTTTTCCCTGTCTTTTCTCCCAGATTCACAAGCCACAGCAGTTCCAAATTCCTTGGCTCTGCTCTTTTTCAAAGCCACATTTCAAAAAACAAGCTGATCACACCACCCACTCATGAAATCACGCTAGGGAAGCGAAAGGCAAAAAGAAAACATGAAAAAGAAAATGGGGAAGGCTTTACCAGGATTTTTTTTTTCTCCCCCTTGTATTAACAGACAACAGTGGGGCATAACTGCAGCCTTGTCCACACTTGAGCCTGACTTGTCTGTGCCTACTGTGTGGAGTCAAAGTGACGAGCCGGGCAGCGGGAGGTTAGAGCCAAAATGACTCTGTGGGATGGGAGCCTGACCTCAAGAGAAGATAGTTGGAAGTGACAGCAGCAGTTAGCAATCAGTGGATCTCATTTTCCCTACCCTCTACCCCCATCAACCCCCCTCCCTCCCCCTCTTCTTCATGCTCTGGACCCCGTGTCTGGGCCTCTGGTCCTGGGGGAAAGAGGCAGAGAGGCAGGCTGCTGTGCTAGGCTGGCAGCAGGAACAGAGGAGCTCTTTATAGTAGAGTTCTGGTGATTTAAATCATATGGCATAGCCTGGAATCACTGTAGAAGTCTGGAAGCTCTTCAAAACTGCAGGAACAAGAGCTCTCTCTCTTTTTCTCTCTCTCTTTTTTCCCCCTCCCTCCTGCTCTTCCCTGTTATAACTTTTTCCAAACTTCTTTCTTATTTTCTTTTCCCCTCACCCAGTCCCAGCTTTTCTGGCTTTCCCTCTCACAGCTCACTCATTCTTTTTCTCTCACGTCTTTATCTGTTTTGGTTCTCGCCATCCTTCCTCACATCCTCCTTCCTTCCCGTTCTCTCATACCTGTTGGTATAAAGTTTACGCATCCTTCTTACAGTCAAACTGTGGATAATCTTTTCTCTGTCCCAGAGCTTTGATGAATCGTGGTCTCAAAGTTGATGTGAGGTGAATCTTGTCTGTGGAATCTTGACACAAACCGCTCATTGTATCAATATGTTCATATGTTCATGCCAATCAGAAACATTTATCCTTGTTAAATGTTGAGGATTTATTACTAAGAAATAACATATTTCTCTTTCTTCTCTCCCTCAGAAAATCGGATGACTCTTCTAAAGTGGAGGCCAGCCTTCCCTCAGTAAACCCCCCATCATTGCCCGTCCAGTCCCCACAAACCGAGAGGCTTCAAAAGGACACTTTTTTCAACTCTTCCAAGGATTTCCAGGTGTAGTGAGAGCTGCTGCCTTCACCCAGTGGCCTGCCGCAGACCCCTGGGTGTGCTCCGTCGCCATGGCTACCAACAGGGAACAGCAGGTGGGTCACATGACCGGCTTCCCACCTGCTGTCTACCCGTTCGCCTTCAACTCCATGAGAAGCCACTCCCCATTCGACCTGCTGGCCAACAGTAGCCTGTTTGGGAGATTTGGTGCTGACCTGCCCAAAGAGATGGCCGCTCTCTGTAAGTCACTCTCAAAACTGCATCTGTCTGACCTTTCCTCCCATTCACGTAGCATTTTCCACGTCGACTAACTACATACGGCACCATACCTTCATCTTAGTCAAGTCACATTAAACAATTTGATCATGCGCTGGAAAGAGGAAAATGCGCCTATTTAAAATTGCACTTCATTATGTGTAATTTTGTGGAAACGGAAAACTTTAGGGTCTGCTTGTGATATAGGAGGAGGCGTGGTACGAAGAAAAAAAAATCCCCCAAAGAAACTGTGAGGAAAAAGTCCACTTTCATCAATACAATGATTACCCTGCTCCTGTGGTTTCCTTATAGATGCTTGTAGATGGTGTGGTTGTGACCACAGACGTTGGCTCAGGCTTCACTGCTGTGTGTGTGTGCGCATATGTGTGTGCGAGTGTGTGTGTGTGTGTCTGTGTGTATGTGGACCTCTCACAGAGCTTTTGTGAGGCAGGCAAACCCGCAAGTCTGCAATTAGAGACAAAACAACATTCTTTCAGTGTGAGGTGATGAGTGCTGTGAGCATCAACAAATATTTGAAAATGAGCACAATTGTTATTCAAAGACTTGTCTGACTGTTTATTCAGACCGAGCGCACCACACACACCTTTCCTGACGAAAGAAAGGTGAGCAAGATTCAAACAACCAGACTTCTACCTAACCTGACTAACCGCAACAGCTCCAGTAGTGTCTGGGGTGTAGTTCCAGACCTGACCACAGGGGGCACTGTTGTATGATGAAGCACCAGGATGGGATGATGCACGGAGCAGAGAGCACAAAGAGGAGATTGTTGGCAATCCGGTGTGTTTTTTCTGTCATGGAAAAACTATTCAGATTACACACACGCCGCCGACATACATTGCTCATTGTTCAAAGCACCTGCTAGTTGCAAAACGCAGTCTCTTTTTAAACAGCATAAGGATTCTAGGTTAGGGAGTTTCCTCGAGTGAAACCGCAGAGGATGTCCAAGTAAGACAGAAAAAGCGAGAAAAGGTAAAGGTAAGCAGGAGTTATGTGAAATCGTATCTGGGTGCAGTCCTAAAGGGTCGGCAGGTGGTGGTGTGTGGTAGGTGGTGGTGGAGGGGCTATAACGGGTGTGGGTGGCAACAGCTGAGTGCAGAGCCTCCCTGCCTGTGTGTGCAGTCCCCCCTCTCTCCCCTACCACAGCATGCCTGAGCACCTCTTCTGCCTTTCAGCCGTCAATCACTACCTCACCCCCCCACCCCCACTTCCCCCCTCCTCTTCCTCCTCTCTGCTGCTGCCCACCTAATCCTCAAGGTATTTTCACAGAACCAGAGCGAGAGACAGAGAAAGAGAGAGAGAGAGAAAGAGAGAGAGAGAGAGAGAGCACCTGGGGGTAATGTCCTAGTGTGGTGGAATCCAAGAACACACCCTGCTAGGAAAACACACAGATACACACATGCAAACACACCACCAGAGACACTCTTCCCACTCTCTCGCTCTCCGTCTCTCTCTCTCTCTCTCTCTGTGTCTCTTGCACACAGAGCACTTCTTTCATCTGAAAACTAGAAACATACCCCTGATGCAGAATGAAATCCCACAGCACTGACAGATGGATTCTTTTTGGTTTGTACACTGGCATGAGTTAAAACAAAAACAAGTAACAGGCAACCACACGGACTGGGGAAGCATACATGGCTGCTTGTACTGACACATCCACGCTGGCAGGAGTATCGTTCTCTGGGGTTAGGGATCGCAGTTCTTCGGGTTTTAAGCTGTGTGTCAGGGTTTAAACAAGGCCAGGCTCGTGGTGACAATTAGCTACAACGCTGCTTTATCTGTGAATGTTTGTATTTTTTTTGTTCTACATTTATTATCTGACAGCAACTTCACATATTAGTGTCAGTATTGCTTTAATTGATTTAGTATGAATAGCAGGGACGCAATGTTTTTTTTAATTTATTTAATATAGGATTCTTAAATCAACAACAAATTGAAAGGCCACTACAAGTTTTGGAGAAGAAAATTCCAACCTAATATTAATTAGGTAATAATACAAACTTAATACAAAATAAGGTCCCAGAACACTGTATGAAACTAGAAAGGTGGTGGGGTCCGCCAAATATAAATAAAGTAAAAGAGTATAAAATTGTGTTCTACTTAGAGGTCACTTTGTTCATTCAGTTTATTCAGTCATGAAAACAAAGCGAGTTTTAATTTGATTTTTGATTTTTGTTTTTATTTATAAAAAAAAAATCAGCCAATGAAGATCTTCCTCTTCTGATTGAAATGTTTTCCCTAAAACTACCTTTAAAGGTTCAATATGTAAAAGTTTTTCACCTGTCCAAGCAAGGTCACACCAAACAAATAGGTGCAGCATATCAACAGAGTAATCACTGGTGAAAGCGAAGCTGCTGACTTCAGCTGCCATTAGCTAGTTAGCTAGTTATTTTTTAAAAATGTTTTAAACCAAATTGTCTTATATCGCACCTTTGAACTCTGTCTTACTTTCTTTATTAATGAATTAATTACTGTAAGATGCATATACCAATGAATGTGAATATGGACGTGTCATTTTTTTTATTCATCAAGACACGCCTTTTAAACTTTGCACTCCTTTGGATCGACAGTTGTGTTGGAAAAGACAAAGGGGTTGACTAAATCAAAACAAAAAACTATTTTTTTTTACTGTTTTCTGGAATTTTCTGGAAGTTGATATTCAGTTTAAATTTAATTAAACAGAGTGAAACAGCAGTTCCTCACATGTTAGAAGCTGGTACCAGAGAATCTTTTTGCATATCTGTTTGATACATGACTTAAACAGTTAATCAGTCACAGCTTTGTTGTTTCATTAATGTTTTGTTTGACTGATCATCAAAGTGGTGTCTAGCGCATACAAAAGTATCAGTTTAAGTTTTGGCCAGTGGATGGAAAACTATCAGCTGTTGGTATCGGCTTTTAAAACCTCCCTTTGGTGTATCCCTTGACAAGGAATGTTACAAGTCATTTTACTGACAGCAGTCTCATTCCCCGCTCTCTTAAACGTTAGCCGAGAAGACAAAAGGCCTTGGTTTGGACATTCCCCAGGCCCTATTTTTTTTCCCCCTTCTACTTCTTCTACAGGAGTTGGCTTAACAGGCCTGCTCATTGTTGTCGGGGCTGTCTGTAGGCCAGAAAATACCTTCCACATAAAGGGAGTAGCACTGCAGATATTTCTGTGTGTGTGTGTGTGTGTGCAGTAAATAGTACTGCATTCTTGCCCAGCTTCAGAGCTGCGTGTGTAATTGTTGTTAGAAAGGTAGCCGGGGTGACACCTACCTTTGTTGGGTGTGCATGCTGTGCCGACAGGTCGGAGCACCTCCCATGGCGGCACTGTGTTTTGGCACCAGAGTGTCTTTGGAAATACCTGTTTTGCACAGAGGTGGGAAGAGACAGCAGACGGGAGGGATGGAGTAGGCGGACTGTGTTTGCACATGCATAGATAGTAGGCTTGTCTTCATTCTTAATGCATACATGGAGGAAGCAGACCCAGAAAAAACGGTGTGCTTCACTTCAATGTCCGTGTGGGTGTGCTGCAAGACTCCCATCCTCACCACCCGTATCTTTATAAACGTGCAAAGGCGTTCGTTCATCCATGAGAGGGTCTGATGGCTGTCTGTGCAGTGTGTAGCCGTGGCTGTTATCAGTTGATCCCTGTCATTATGGGAGCCCTTCAAACAAACAGTTGGAAGCCCATTAAGGCCACTTACTATGTGATAACATCGCCACTGAGCCCTGAAACACCTCTCTAAGCTTTCACCAATCAGGGCCGGAGCCCTGGCCCCAAAGCCAGCCACAGGGATGTTTTGAAAAGCTAGTAGGTCATTTCCTTCAGCCCACATGGCTCGGACCAAAATCTGTGGTCCTTTGCTGGGCTCGGACTCTCCACTCAGGCTATAATTTTTAGCTTGACAGTGAAGGATGGACACGGAAAACTCATGAGAGGCTCAGCTGTGAGCGTTTTCAGCCTCATCACAAAGAGATGAAATTAAAGCATTGTATTAATAGAATGGAATGAGCAGCGTGTTGAAGCTTGTGTAAAAGCTGCCCTAGTCTGCTCAGTTGTGCCTCCAGTGGATACAAGATGAACAGCTTATGTAAAGCCTGTGTTGGGCATGGATTTATACACAAAGACACACACATGCACAGGCATTAGCATAGTGGCTGCAGCGCATGTAGGTATACATCCATGTATGCGCGCACTTAAACACACACAGACCATTAAGTCGGGCGGACTGCGAAAAGGACCAAAATGTCCTCATGCAGAGTGACATAATTAAAAACACCCATTGCATTCTTAAACACACACACACACACACACACACAGAGGTCATGTTGGCTTTGGGAGCTCGGGGGAGTTGCGTAAAGGAGCCATTTTGGTGGGAAATGCGGTATGAGAGGGAATGTAAAAGTGAACCTTTAAATGAAGAGGAGGGACAGCAGGGTGGGATGTCGAAGCCTTCTCTGCTGGATGCGAAGCAGAGCAAAAACACCACATTTTACCACTTTATTTATTTTCATAAAGGTTCAGGTGCTGGGTTTCAGCCCAGCCTAGATGGAGGTGGGTAGGTACGTGGCCGATTGTGAAGGTTTGGATTTGTCCGGGTGCATATGTGTGAGCTTATGTGGGTATACTATATACTTGCGTGAAGGGAGGGGGAGATATGAAAGAGAAAGGGTGCTATGTATGGTTATGAAAATGATGAGCTCAGCCCCGCTACCCCTCACTTCCTTTCAGGCGCGAGCTTCCCTATAGACACACAAAGGCACAACTCCCATATCTGTTTGTTTTTTTTCCTTCTTTTCCTGTGCGCTCTTCACAAACTGTGGTGTCACCTTTGTCGTAAAAAAAAGCTCTTAGAGACACCTGAGTCTTTATTGTTCTGACTGCTCTTCTGAGCAGAGCCTATCCATCTCTGACCTCAACCTTGTCATTCACTGATTGCTGTTAGATTTATTGACGGGCCTGAAAAATTGCCCGTGGCTGGAGTGAGAACATTACAAATTAGGATTTCAAAGAATTTGAGGAAAGCTTCAGGAATGAGAGACCTATATTTGAGATTGCAGCCTTGCAGGATTGTGGGTAACGTTCAATCCATGGTTGATAAATGAATTCCTTACAAATGCGGTCGTTGCGTATGGAATATAATGATTTTAAAGGCTGAAACAGACTCAGAAAGAGATTTGTAATGATGTTTGAAGTTTATCTTGATACATATCATCTGTGATCTGATCACCTTACCAAGATTGTATTATTTTTTTCTTAGCAAGAGTAGCATCTGTTGCATGATTATTTTCATGATTAACCGATTAAAGGTGCTCTGTGGAACTTCTGTGGTTTGCGGTGGTAGCAAATCCTCACATTTAAGAGGCTTACAGCAGTAAATGTTTGACGTTTGTGCTTGAAAAATGATTGTAGTGGTAAATCAATCTTCAAAAAAGCTGGTGATTTGATCTTCTTTTTCAATTGATTATCGCCAATCGTGGCAGCCTCTATCTGTCATGTTGTCAGGGTCTTTACCAAAACCATATCAGAAATCAATTCTGGATCGTTGCTGACAGGGGTGTACAAGAAAAAATACAAAATAAATCTCTGTACAGCAGCAGTTTCTAATTCTCAAATTGTTAAAGTTAGCATACAATAAAACAGTGTGAGGATCGGCATTTACTGATTTGACTGTCAAACCAGTAAACCATCATCATAGAGCCATCTGCTTGCTGGCACCTCTGCTCCTGTGACCATGATCTACATAGCAAATTATCAATGCTCAGACTGGACCATTTGTGTGTACTTGCATGTGTGTGATGGTAGCATGTGTAGTGCTGTTCGGGCTGTGTCCTTGATCTATCAGTGAGGCTGGAGCCTCCTCTGCTTTAATAAACAGCTCTGCGTCGTCTGACATCCCTGCTTTCATCTCCCTAGGCGACCACTAGCCTCAAGATGACAGCTCTCCAAGGCGCTTCTCTTCTTTTTGGATATCGATTCCCGCTCACATTGCTCTGTTTTATTTCTCAACCCGTGCTGGCCAGAATTCAAAAGATGAGAGGGGAAAACGGACAGAAATTCCCACTTTGTTTTTCCAGTCAGTTTAAGCACCTTGCTGAAGGAGTTTTTGCAAAACTGAATGGAATATCTGCTCCTCCGATGATTTCCAACTAAACCCTGTCGGCTTATGCACTCTCGAGCTCCCTTCTCTCTCCTCTTCTTCTCTTTCTTCTAAGCCTTCACCGTGGATTTCCTCTCGTTATCCCTCTGTGCAAGTTTGAGCCAATTTGCCCTAAGTGCTGGAAACTTGCTGAAAGTTTTTGTGTGTTTGTGTATTAGGCTTGTGCGTGCGCTTGCATGCCTGCGTGTGTGGAAAGTCAGCAAAGGTTGCCGGTAAGGGAGAGGCCACAGAGTGTAGTTCAGCTCTGACATGATGACAGATGAAGATAAAGAGGCTACTATTAAAAATGGGAGGGGTCTGTTTTCAGATGGGCCTTTGTGGGCACGTGCAAGATGAAGAGGGCGCAATGGCGAGAAAGGAGGGATGGGCTGCGCGAAGGCGTGGGAGGGCACACAGCCACAGGGGCGGACTTATGAGGAAAAGACAGCGGGGTGCGCACTTTCAGCCGCACAACCAAAAGATCTGTCTTTTTTCCCCCCGCGAAACATGGGTAGTAAAACGTCACGACGCTGCAGATACTCGGAGAGAAAAAGATAAAGAGACTTTGCTGAAAGATGGCCAAGACTGATAGGGCTCTGAAAAGTAGCTCTGTTAGGCCTTCGATGGGACAAGCATGTGAACGGAGGCCAACATGGCCGCCGCTGAGACACGGGCTCGCTCATAAGTCATGCCTCACTTTCCCCGCGTCGCTCCTCAGTGACACATCAGGTATCTCGCAGAGATATATTGTAAGAGAGTAAGGCAGATGAGGGGATAAGATTACATGTCCTGTCGAAGCTGAACATGTGTAAAACCTGCGGCTGGTGGAGCAGTTGATGGATGTGATGAGGAAGACAGTCGGATTGCGCTGTTACAGTTACAGTGTTCGCTGAAAAAACAACACATAAATAAGATATTACTTATGTTAGTGGTGAGCTCATAAACGCAGGGGGCAGAAAATGTTTTTAGGTGTTCGGATCTTGACCGTCATCTTCGTCATTAAGTTACTTCGGTTGCAACAAACAACCTCCGTGTGTGTTTGTGCTTATGTTCGTGTGTGTGCGTGTGTGTGTGTGTGTGTGTGTGTGTGTGTGTGTATGTGTGTGTGTATTTCTGTGTAACCTGAATCTGGCTGTAGTGGGAGGGCGCTCTGAGCTGGTGTTCAGTGTCTCTATCATCGCCGGCAATCTGTTTCAGCACGTCCACGCACTGCACACATGCTCACATCAGCAATGGAAAAGCTCTACATTCCTTTCAAAATCACCGTGCTGCGTTTAGCACATAGGCATTTGAAAACAAGCCGTCTTTATTGCCTCACACACCACTGCGCTGTTGACTGCTTGGCTGGAACCTGACTGACTGTATACAGAGGAAGTGGCAACAATGTGTTGTATACGTCTTATCTGTAATCGGCATCAAAGCGTCAGACAGTAGTAAAGCCTGATTTTCCTGGGCTTCAGCCCACGTGGAGCTATAAGCAGACAGGGTGCAGCTGACAGAGCACCCCTATCTACTGGACAGTTTAAGACACAGAAATCTTATCATGAAAGAAACGTTCAAATACTCTGTTTGTATTTATTATTTGTTCTGAGTAAAAGTCTCGTCTAATCGCTGCAATTAAACATGATTGAAAGCAGCAGTCACACAAGATGACCAGTGAGTTGGCAGCCACTGAAAATGAAATATTCCCAAAACCAGAAACCGAAGCAGAGAACTTTGTCAACTACGACAAATCAAGCAGTCAAGAAAAAAATGGCCATAGGGAACTTGATGAAATGGCGAGAGTATTTGCAGAAACAGAGGGGGGAGAGAGAAAAAGAAAAAAAAAAAGAATTAAGGAGAGCGATGGAGAGACTTGTGAGCCAGAGAGTGAGGGAGAGAAGGAGGGAGGGCAGGATAAGTTTGGGGGGGAAAGTTAGTGGCCCAGTGGGGGTTTCTTCTAGAGTTCAACCTCTCTGGCTTGGGGAAGGAAGGGGAGGAGGAGGGAGAGGGGAAGGAGGGGAGGCAGGGAACGGCCTGGGTCAGCAGCAGTATGGAGTATGTGTAGATTAGATGTCTAAACTCACTCTGCAAAAAAACCCCACCGAAGCGCTGGAGGACTCGCAGCGAACAGTGCTGTGTGCCAATAAGCAGAGTACCTAGGGTTAGTGGTCTGAATTATAGTCTCAAACACTGTAAAGAGAAACGTCAGAACCAGGAGAGAGTCGGATAGGGGCCATAAATCTCCAAAAACAAAAGAGGTTCAAGTGTGAGCACATGATATTATAAATCGATTGTGTTGCGGCTCGCCGGTCCTGGCAAACAACCCTGATGTTACATAGAACATTTAAACACCGGGGGATCAGCCAGTTTTTAGTTTCCAGGATGCTGAAACGAGCAGCTAAAAGGAAAAAAAGACAGGAAGGAGACGAAAGACGAGTGTGAGAAGAATGCCTGTGGATCACAAAAATGTGACTCGGGGCAGTGATGATTTAATCTGAAATGCATCCAGATCTGATCTTTTTTTTTTTCTTTTTTTGGTCGAATTACTGTGTAAATGGGTGGGGAGTTAGAAAAAGAATGAGTCGTTTGTAACAACAAGCTGTTAGCAGGAGCATCTTTGATAGATGACAGTTTGTTATCTAGCCTCACTCTTCTATACATGCTGTCATAAAGCTTCCTCTTTATGACCTGACAGCTGTATGAAGAAACACATAAAAAAAAAAAACCTCACTGATGTTGTTGACTATTTGATGCAACAAAAGAGCTGTTAAATGTGTGTGAGTGTGTGCGAGAAGACCATCAGCCTGCATGAGTGTGCCAGCTTAAGAAAATAAACAAGAGGTCTTAGCTGGAGGAAAAGCTTTTAAGGTCAATAAACATTTTAATCAAAATCATTCAAAATGGCCCTCAAAAAAATGGGAAAGCATGGTTTCTTTCACGAGACAGGAAAAAGAGTGAAGTGTTAGACAGAAGAGGAGGGAGGGAGGAGGGAGGGCACTGTGTGTTTATGGAGAGCGTAGCCAGCAGCACAGATTGACAGGAAATGTTGTCTTTTTTGCCTGCTGGGCTGTACCACTTGTACTCGTCTAACAGGGGGAGGGGGGAGATGAATGTGCTCGTCGCACAGACTAAAGCCATTCTATTATCATATATCTCCCATTGTATCAGGCTGTTTGCTTTAGCCCAGCCAGAGTCTATCTGTCTGCGGAGCAACAGTTAGGACCAGTGACAGGCTTTTTTATTGACCGCAGACCGCCTATTGATTTCCTTTGATTTACCGTCTTTGTGAGGGCACTGCCATGTTTAAATTGAATTGTTTTAGAGCCTGTGTTAAAGAAGGCTAAATGTTGATGGCAGATTTTATTTTAGTCTCGTCTTAATGATACATAAAATATCATTACGTGAATCTGCATCCTCGCGTCTCTCTTTATCCTTTGGCGACGGTTGCTTGGAGATAAATCACAAACAAGGTCAAGTGAACCTGTGAGAAGTGTGTCCAGCACATGGTGGGTTTGTATATTGGGGGGTATTTGTCTGTGTAAATGCACGGCAGGGATTGAGAAAGGCACAGCCCTCATTCATCACTGTTAAAGCACTTCCAGAGGGAGAGACTGCCCATCCTCTGTTCCCTCAAACAGACAGAAAAAGAGAGAGGAGGGAGGGATTTACCCTGGCATCTGGTTTCTGGGTTCAACCACAGCACAATGTTCCTTGGCTGTCTCTCTCTCTCTCACTCTCTTTCTGGCTCTCTTTCTCACATACTCAACCGGCCAGTGGCTGGACTTTAATATGGTTATGATTAGAGACGGGGGCTCAGAGGAGGGAGGGGAAGGGGCTCATATTTACTGCAGGGGAATGGGGGGGGGGTGCAATGTAAAGACAGACAGAGACGGATCTGAATCGGACGCAAATGGAGGGAGGGTGTGTGTTTGTTTGCAGTCGGAGATGAAGTATGAAACACAAAAGCAGCACACACAAAAAAAACAAGAGGAGAATGGGAGTAGAGTTTTGTCCTCTAACCAGATCAGTTCTTCCTCCAGTGCCGGCCGGCCCCCTCTCCCCTCCCTTCCCCCCCCCCCTCCTGGGTCCCTCTCTCTCTCTATCCCTCCCTCTCTGGCATTCTCTCTCCACCCCCTCTCAGAGCGTCATGCCGAGGCAGTTGGTTCGCTCCGCCGTGTCTGGGGCTCAGCGAGAGCTGTGAGAGGCTGTTATTTAGGTCTGTTACAGCAGACAGGGAGCAGCTCACCCAAGGGCAGGGGGGAGAGTAGAGAGAGTCAGAGTCACGCTCAGTACAGCACAGCCAGGCAGGAACCAGATCTGCATTCCAGCTGAGGGAGAAAGAGGGAAACTCCAGCATCGGCAGGAAAGGACGGCAGAGAGAGAGAGAGAGTGACAGCGAGAGATAAGTGAAGGGAGGGAAGCAGATCGAGCTAGCTGTTGCTGCTGCAGTTTGTTGTTGTCACTGCCTCTGCGAGTGACGTGAGCGGTGGGAAGCAGGGCAGGACGCAGACAGGACTGAGGGCTCGTAGTGATTTTTTTTGCTGAGGGCGGGGGGGTTGCCATGTTCGACTGTATGGAGGCTCTGGGAATGGGCCCCCGTCAGCTCTATGATGTCACCAGCCGCGGTGCGTGCATGCTGCGGAAGGCGAGCCCCTTCTTCGCGGGGCTGGACCCCTTCGCTTGGACAGGCAGTGCCAGCGTTCAGTGTAAGTGGCATCCTGTTTGGATTTCTTGTATGACACAATCATGTCTCTCCCTCTCTCCCTCTCTCTCTCTCTCTCTCTCTCTCTCTCTCTCTCTCTCTCTCTCTCTCTCTCTCTCTCTCTCTATGTCTCTCGCTCTCACTCCCTCTGTCTCCCATTGCTGGCTTGCTTACCCCTCAGGGCTCGGCCAAAGGGGCTGCTGTCAGGGGCTACAGAGCTGCACAGGAAAGGACTGGGACAGACAGTCTCCTCTCCTCTCCTCTCCTCCTCCTCTCTCCCACCCCCACAGCCCACAGCCAGTTTGAGCTGCTCAGCCATCTGAAAGGAACTCTCTGCTATGATATGATATGCACTGTGTGTCCGTACGTGTGTGTTTTTTGTGTGCCTGTGTGTCCATGTTTGAGCAGTAAGTCTGGGCCCATGGAGTCAAGTTTCAGTGACAATGTGAGCCACCTGAGGTTTGACCTTGCCAGGTGCTGCGTTCTAAAAACAAAACTGAGTATGCACAGATGAAAGAAAGAGGAAAAGTGTTGGTGAGAGACAGGAAGAGAAAAACTCTGACGCTTTGGATTTTGTTTAATCTTCCATTCACGTGTGGGTTTGGCACTATAAGTTTCGTTTGTGATGTATGACTACTGACTGAGCCTGACTGTGGCCTGGTTAATATTACAGATGTTCAAAGTTCTGTGTAGCCGGCTGCAGGCCTCACAGGGTCGGAGGTTTGTTTACGCTCCTGGATGCTAGATGGATAATGATATTCCTCTCGAGCCATGAATTAATAAGTAGATTAATTATTTAATGGAGAAACGGATGAATATAAATTAGAAATGTGGAATGCATACACAGTCCTTTTTAAAAAAAAGCCTCTGGACAGCTTTTCTTTTCTGTCACACACTCATTTTTCCTCCGACGCTCAGTCTAACAACAGGCCTGTCTCTGGACAGACAAAACTGGGGTCCATTTCCATACACTTCCAGGGGGCCGCTACTGCTGTGAGAGAGCGTGTGAGAGTGGAAAAGGAGTGGGGGGATGTGTGTGTGTGGTGAGCCAGATATGACAGCAGAAAAACAATCAGGAATACAAGAAGAGATAGAGCAGCGGGATAAACAGCTTCACTGTGTTCTAGTTTCTGGGACGCGTTTTGAATTTGTGTTTTTCTATTTTTCTGTTTGTTCGTCCTCCTGCTTTTTGTTCCTTTTTACTGCCTCTCGGGGGGGGTGGGGGGGGTCATCTGTCTTCATTAATCGTGAAGACACCAGCGTTTCAGTGGCTGTCATGCACACTGGCTGAGCTTTAATGAAGACAGATGCCCTGTCAGTGGAGGCCGAGGCCAGGGGGGGACTCCAGCCAGCCCAGCCTGCTCTGCTTAGCTAGGGGGAGCCCTGATGATAACAAGATGAGATTTGTTTATTTAATCAATCAGACCTCTATGGCCTCTCCTTTTAACCCATTCACACACATGCACACATTTAAAAATTAGGCCTCCGGATTCCAGAAGTAAATTTTCTCTCATTTGGGTCTTTGTTCCTGAAAATCAAAGAGATAAAAAAGTCGCAAGAAAGCTGCCCCGAGGGTAAGGGAGATGAGTGTAGCAGAGCAGAGCAAAGTGGAGGCTGTGGTGTGGTGTACTGTTTCAAGCCCTCTGTGCCCAATAACCTTTGTAAACAAGGCCGCCCTATCCCCACATGAGGAGCCATAATGCCTCTCTTTACTGAAGCGGTTGCCCCTCATTGTCCTCATCAATGAGGCTGATGAATTGATGTTTGAGTCTGATATCTCATTAAGCCAGCCCAGCTGCACAACAGAGGGACCTGTCTGGCTCCTAATGCCACGCTCACACAAGCACACACACTCTCTCTGCACTCCAAAATAACCACCGGGTTCGGAAAGAGAGTCTACTGGCCCTGGCAGTAATACTTAACAATGAATTACTGCGGCCAGATTTTGTAAAACGAGTTCAACGTGTGTGGAAAAATGGTACTTTGAGGTAGATTTCATAAAAAACATGGATGTTAGAAATCTTAAGATTGCCCCTATTTCTTTGTCCCCTAAATCTGACACAGAATGAGTCCATCCTATTGTCCTGGCAATAAATCTCCTGCGGTGATAAGTGTCACTGTCGCTGGACTTTAAAGTGTGTGGTCAGTTTTCCTGTTTTTTTGTTCACCAGTGGGAGAATTCAATGTCAGAGGTTAGTCAGAGGCTACGGCCTGGCCAATGTCAGATCTACACCATGTGTGGCGGCCTTGTCAACTTGCTGAAAAGGAGATCCTTTCAACTGGCTCAGCTTGTGTAATGCTCTTAAGTGCCTTCTACTGCGGAGCTGGTACTACATCTGAACTGCCCAGCGCGTATGGATAATGGACACTGATTTAGTCATACGTCAATGAGAACTGAATTAGTCAACTGCCAGGGAAGCCATTTGAGAAGGCCTATGTGGACCAATCCCCACTCCGTCAATGTTCATTTGCGTAGAAGAATGAGGCAATTACGCTTAGCAGTTCTCCAGGGTCAGAAGAAGGGGAAGCGTGTTTTTCTCACCAAAACACACTCGTTGTAGCTCGATCTTTTTTTGAGTTTGGATATTAATTGTGATTCCTCCAAGCGATACATACTATAGAAGAGAAGAGTGGCATGGCAGTAATAGATCGCTGGAGTAATCAATCACCATGCATGCAATCATACCCTCACACACACACACACACACACACACAGGGACACACGCCTCTTTGTTTTCCCTTAATGCGCTGTTCAAATGTGAATTGAGGAGCTAATTGAAATGGGGTTATATCGCGGCAGCAGTGGCAGAGAAATAAGAGCTTCCTGTGACCGCTGGCACATTCTGGCCCTGATCATTTTCCCCCTGATGGAAGTCCGCAGTTATTTCATTATAATTACAAAAGATTCAATTAAAAGATTAGAATGCCTGAGGGGGCAGGACTGGGATTAGATAGTGGTATCTTGGTTAGGGGGGAGGTGTGTGTGTGTGTGTGTGAGGAGGGGACTAAGACCGTTGTTCTGATGAGGACTTGTCAGTGCTGTTATATATACATAAACCTTGTTGATCCTTTCAAGATAATGTCAAATGAATGTGCTGAAGTTAAAAGGGGCTTAAGTAGTCAGCCGGCCCAAGGTCATTGAGTCGTAATTGATATGCCCGACGGACAAACCTTCACTTGTCTCTTAAAACAGTTATGCCAGTGCAGCTAAATGAGCTGTGTGAGGTACAAAGTGAAATGTGCATAACATTGAAGCCTGAGAGAAAACCTTTAATGTTTGTAATTCCAAACTGTATTTCAAAAACACTAAATTTTAGAGTCCTTTTAGATGTTAGAAAGCCCCTTTTAAGTCAAGTTGTTTATAAATACACATATTTTTGAGTGTGTGTATACACAGGCTTTTATTTATGCTATATAAATCTTAATAATTATCTATTTTGCAGTAGCTCTGGCAGCTGCAGAAATAGGGCTGCAACTAATTTTCAGTGTCGATTAATCAGCCATTTATTTTTCTCCATCAATTGATAAGTTGTTTGGTCAAATGAAAAATAATGCTGATCAACTTATCATAAAGCTCAAGATGACATCCTCAAGTGTCTTGTTTTTTCCACAACCCAAATATATTCAGTTTACTGTCATAGTGGAAGAAAGAACCAAGGAAATATTCACATTTAAGAAGCCAAAATCAAATTTATTAATTTATTTTAGTTTCCTACGAAAACGCTCAAACAAAGTCATCGGTTCAGAATAGTTTGATTTAAAGGTCCTATGTGTAAGTCTCACTCCCACTTCATTATATACTGAGACTTTGGGATTGTAGGTCGGGTCTGCTGCCATCCCAAAGCATCAGTATTTGACAAGTTGGGAATGAGACACCAAAATCAACTTTCTTACAAATAGGAACTAATTGATTAATCATTGCAGTCTATGCAGTGTGTTATATACACACTTGTGCAATTGAATGTTAATCTGAAATTGTCATGAAAATAATTAAATTCTAGCCATATTTGCTGCATTATGTGACGTGAGAGCATGGAAAACATTTTCATAGCGTGATGACACTTTCAGTATAGTACTATTTGTGTTGCAGTTCCACATCACCTTGCTAACAGATCTGTCTCAGCCCTGCTGTAATAGCCAAGCCCATTAATAGGCAGTGACGCCTATAAATAAACAGATTCAGTCCCTGCAGTTGCGTTTTTTCCACAAGCCCTCCATTCTTTCTGGTTTTGCTTATGCATAAATACAAGAGTGGCACCCAGTGCTTGCGTACGTGTGTGCTGTCTGTATGTGAGTCTGGTGTCTATAAGTTATCGTGTGTGGTGTTTGCGTGCCCTCTTTGGCTGGCGCTGCTGCACCCAGACTGCTGTGTCAAATCCAGAGACAGACAATGTGCCAGGCTGGATTCCACAGGCCTGTGTTGGAATCCAGCTCCGTTCTAATAGCAGTTTATAGCCCCTCAGCAGCGTCACTCACACCACTGTAAATAAAACTCATCGGCCATGTGGAGCCTGAATCTGTCACCTCCGACTCTCTGTTTGTCTTGTCCTGTACGTCTTAGTGAAATTCTTTAGCAGGATTTCGTAATATTAGAAGGAAATTGAAGACAACATGACAGAACAGACTGTTATGAGGCAACAGTTAGCCCCTTTGTATCAGTCGAGTATAAAATGTGGACTTTCGTAAGTTCTTTCACAATAGCTTGCTGGTCACAGAGTTATTGTGGCTGCCCACCCTAACACCCATGTCTGGCTGCTGCTATTATGGCTGTTTACTTAGAAAAGCTCTCAGCCTGCCAGGCACATTTTCCCTTGTACAAAGGTGTGGGCAATTGGCAGCCAGTGTGTGTGTATGGGTGTGCACCTTGGCATTTGCACCTATTGGAGTCTCTGGTCAGCACTCGATGTACTGCCACACATGTGTATTTTGTGTATAGTGTATATAGGAGCTTGTGTATGTGAGCTGAAGTTCTGCTACCGGCGTGTTATTGACTGACAGCTTGGCTCGAGCGTTGCTAGGGGCTCACTGTTATGAGAAGCGGTGGGCTTGGACAGCCAAGCCCTGACTAGAGACCCAGACGAGCCCAAATGTCCTCCCTCTGTGTGTGTGTGTGTGTGTGTGTGTGTGTGTGTGTGTGTGTGTGTGTGTGTGTGTGTGTGAGTGTGAATGGGCTGTGTTTACGTAGCCAACAGTGTTTGGCAGGGAGTGGTGGGCGGCTGGTGTAGTACAGCTATTATCTGGGCTCAGGGGGTGGAGAGTGATGGAAGAGGAGTTGGTCGAAGAAGGGAGGGAGGGAGGGAGGCCCGCTGGCGTTTTCACTTGAACATTAGTCAAATTCTGCCAATATGTATGTGTGCAACTGCCATGACCACTTTTCTGGAAATGGTGAATGAGCTCATTTGTTTATGCGCGTATGTGTTTTTGTTTATTATGCCTGTGTGATCACTGAAGGGGGTGAACAGGTGTGTGTACGCTGACATGCCTTTAATCGTGTGCTTAGGGGACAGACTGGGACCTTTTACTGTATCAAATGAGAACTTCTAGCCTGAGTATGTGTGTTTGTCTCTCTTTGTTTACATGCACACGCAGCCAGGTTATTGTTAGAAATCAGGTTAACGCAGGAAACAGGAGAATGTGTTCGCGTCATGAAAACTTAACATACAGCTGGTCAGTAATCAGATTTCACTCCAACATGCTGTCATCCTCAGACCACACAATTGCTCCTGTTGCTTATTACACAAATGGAAGCTGATTTATTTATTTTAGTTTCTGTTTCTATTTTGTTCAGGTTTTGGATGCCCAGTTTTTGCATGTTACGCAAGTTGAAGTAATGATAACCAAAAACTAAAGATTCAACAAAAGTTTCCCAACAAAAAATACCACCATCTGGAGATTCAAAAGATAGAAATTACGATTGTTGCAAAGTTCAACCTCAATCTCAAATTTGTCCCCTACAAAACAAATTAATAAAAGATTTCTGAAAAGGAGAATAAACCCAACATCTGAAGCGATGGCGACTTAGCTCCTGTCCTGTACCAGCCAGTAGCACAGACTTGCACTGGTAGGCCAGGGTGGAGAGAGAAAATAAAAACCGGAAAATCTTGCTCAAGATTTCGATGATTGAAAATGAAAGCTCATTTTGACCAATTTTTGGTTTCGAATCGTGACGCCATCTAGTAAAAGTTTAACACATCTAGATCTAAATCTCTCTTACAAGAGAATCAGGCTACTGCAGAAATCCAACAATTTCCAAGTTAATGAGTGCATGTAAACACTTTCACTGTGTCAGTGGGCCCCTGAATCTGACACAAGAAGTGCATTCTCACTTACACACATGACACACACGAGCAGGCATGCATGGACACACAGGGAGCACATGCTCTTTAGTGGCTTCTAGCTAGCTGAGATTACTTAATGGATATCAGGGTCTTCACTGTAGCCTGACCTGTGATTGAACGAGAACCGGCTGTAGTCCTCCTGTCAGTAGGCCTGGATTTATTAGCTCCTGCTCCACTGTTTGAGCACCTCACATTTGCCAGAAAACATTGAGCGAAAACCAGCCAGCCAGCCAGACAGCCAGTTAGACAGGAAGCGATCCAGCAAAGGAGTAAGGGGCTGCTCGCAATGATTTATGCCTTGTTCAGGAATGCTGAATGAGTTCAGGGCACACTGCTGTTATGGGAACTGACTGAATGGACACTGCTTGCTTTTTTTCTCTGTGACGTATTTAATATGGTAATTGTCAAAATGTGATGTTATTTCCTTACATTAATGTCCCATGGAACTTCCATCGCATTGACATGCAGACAGAGGAGGAAATGAATCACTGTGCAGCCCCAATCTGAGGTTCTTGTCAGCCTCCGCCTAGAGACAGAGAGTTGGGCAACCTGTTGGCGGTTGGTTGCCAGGCAAAAGTGAAAAACTCTGATATGCATCACTGCTCGGCTGAATCACTCAAAGCAGAAGTTTCTCAGTTACTTCTACATCTGATATGACTCTGAGTGCTTGTGCCAGTTTTAGGGGGTTTTGTGCCAGTTTTGCAATACCTCAGACATACGGACGGCCAATCATTCAGCATCAGGAAGTCACAGTCATATTCCGGCTGCTCTATCACTCTTTCTCAGTCTCTTATGCTTGTTCATCGCTTGCATTTGGTCCTTTCCAGTGAATAGATGCAGGAGAAATGCAGCAGTAAATGCAAATCTGGTCTGAGTAAATGTAAAAACAGAAGAGATGTTAGATAAATTACTTTACATGATTTTGTTAAACTGAGCTGCAGCACAGGGGCAGTGTGTGTAAACGCTTGGGCACAGACATTTACATGTCAAATGGGAATGAACTGTGTACTACGACTTGTGGGTGTGCTTGTTCCTTCCAATAAGAGGTTTGCGTTTGCACGCTTTGGTCTGCGGTGCTTCCCCAATGAGTTAGAGTGAATACTACTGTTGTTGTTTACGTTATCCTCCTTTCCCCTCACTTCCTCTGACAGAGCGAGGCTGCAGCTACAGCTGGGCTACTTCTACTTTTGTAGGTTTCTATTGTTGTGGGGAGGAAGCAATAGCAATTGAACGAGTGCTAGCGGCCTTGCCAGACACAGACAGGTGAGAGCCAGGGCTACAGATGGTGAGAGGAAGTCTGGGAGGACGAGAAACAACCTGAGGATCAAAGACTCAGGGTTTGCCTCGATGACTCTCTTCTCCTCTCTCCTCACCTCGCCTGTCTGCCTGCCTGCCTCCACTCTCTGTCTGCTTCCTCGCCTGCCCGTGACTTGTCCTGTCTACTTGACATGATCAATGGCCTGGGCCTGCGCCGGATTGCCAGGTTTGGGTTCACTCTCCAGTCAATGGAGGAGAGCTGTGCTCCTTTCTGTCTTCTGGTGGGCAGATGAAGAGTCAGCTGGAGCTCACCACAGGGATGAGGAGGCACATTTTTTCCACAGATCTGCACTTGACTGTCTGCTTTTTTCCTGCACAAACCATAAAAGGCCACTGACTAAAATCCTTTCATTGAAATGATGTTTCCTTTAATTTTCCCTCTCATTTTAATACCTCCTTCCTCAGGTTTTGTACAAGGACATTTGAAGGAAACTTTTCTGGTTTTTTTTTTTGCTGGGTTCACGGGGGACAGGCGGCTCAGTGGGCAAGTTTGTCCGTTTGAAGCCAAGTTGTGTGTTTCTTGACAGGGTTGTGTGGTGCAGGAAAAGGGGGGTGCTCGCTGCCAAATGTTGGCTTGGCCGACTCCATCAAGAAAATATCAAAAGGCCCTTTATGAGGTGCTGTAAAGAAGAAAGGGTGTTTTGAGAGCACCACCAGACTGCAAGGGTAATTCCACTTTTTAAAATGTGCCCTGAGGATACAGGCTTATCCCACCTGCTGCCTTTCCTGCTCTGCTCGGCTTGTACACTTTTTCTTTGGTGGAGTTATAGATAAAGAAGTGTGTGTGTGTGTGTGTGTGTATGTGTGTTGGAAGGAGTTTGTATGCCGTGCCAATCAAAAGTTTTGTCATTAGCAGCTATGAACGCATGCCAAGATGTCCTGCTCTTTCAGATTATCTACGTGCATCATGTGCTCACACATGTGTCCATCTCTGTCTGTGTTTCATGACTTTCTGTTGGTTCTGACAGAAAGGTGTAAATTCCTTGAGGGGTGTGTGTTAATGTCTGGTTTCTCACCACTCCTGGACATCTCCTGGTTGGCAGCCCGGTTTATCATAGACCTTGTTTTAAAGGCCGCTTTACAGGCCTGTGAGTGAATGTGTGTGTCTGTAGGAGCCCAGGTAATGAGCTTTCTGACAGCTGTTGAAAGGCGTTGCTACTGCTCAGCACCTTTAATGAAAGAACCCCCCCCCCCCCCCCCCTCCCCTGTCAACACGCACACACATTCCTCCCTCCCTTCCTCCCTCCCTCCCTCCCAGCTTTTGACTTCTCCACCATACAAACAATTTCTTTCTCAGTTGCGGGCAGGTTACATTGTGAGCGCTTGTGTAACTTGCACAATGGAGACTTGATAGACCTCCCACCTAAAAACAACCTGCAAGTGACTCAGTTGCGCGCTTGAACAGTATTATTAGCACATGAGAGAAAGGTGTAGCAGCGAGGGATGCAGAAGCAAAAGCGGTGACGGAGATCCTCCGGAAAGACTGGTACTGACAAGAGGAAGGAAACGAGTGTGCTGTGTGGGACCTTGTAGCAGAAGCCTCTGAGGGATGGCAGGAAGACGTGGGCAGAGAAACAGAGAAGGAGAGTGAAACACGCTGGCACCACAGACAAGGGTGTGGTACTTTCTTTTCCTCTTTCATGAAGCCTAGTTTTTCTTAGAAACCTTTCCGTGTGCTGATGGTCACTCAGTGAGCACGCTATGGTGCAAAAGCCTCTGCCATGGGGTAGAGGGCCAAGGGCACCCTCAAAGGCCCCACCTAGTGTGCCAGCAAGTCTTCCAGTCCACTGTTCACCATCCTCTCTCAATCTGCTCCCCTTCTGCCACTTGCTGTCTGCCCAGTACCCACCCCTCTTCTTTTCACAGTGAGCCCCTCTCTCACACACTGCCTCCAAGTCTCACACACTCTTTTACTGCTCGGTGCATTCGACAGGGACATGCAAGGTCTACAGGCTGTTAAATGAAGGTATAGATGGATACAAAGGCTCCACATGTCCATGCTTGCAGACAACGTGAACAGAAAATTAACCACACACTCGCACACACACTTGAGGATATTGTAATGGGGAACAGTGGAGCCCACCGCTGCACTGTTACACGGTGCTGCATTTGCAAATCAAATAGAGGCTGCAGCGCCCATGGCTGGAGTGGGACACATGCAAATGACATAAACACCCAAGTGAACACCTACAAATATATCTGTGCCACTCACTCGTGTACCGTACTGTATGCACGCTGGCCTCGCGCAGAAACAGCCTGTGCCTTCGCTCTCGCATGCCAAGACAGCGTTCCCACTGAAGATTCAATCACACCGAGTCACGTAGACAAAATCTGCAGGCCTATTGTGAAAGAAAACTTGCTACGCTGCCAGAATGTCATATGCTGCTTAGTTAAAAGGAGTGTGTTGCAACATAAAAAACACAAGCTGCACAGTCATGCCTCTGCTCACATACATTAGAGACACTCCCCGTTCCAGTTGAGTGAACAACAGGCAGCTTCAGCGTTACCGCTGTTCCCTTGATTTTCTATACTATCTCCTCCATTCTCTCTTTTTGTCTCCTATCTGTTGAACCTAAAGGGACATTGATTGGCCCAGCTGACTTGACCTAGAATTTAATGTAATTGACCTAGTTGGAGTCACCTTCAGCTAAACAGCTATTTCTGTCGTGTGCAGTTACATTTCACATCTAATGAGGTTGTGGAAAATGATGTACTGCACGTCCCACTCAGGCTGGAGCACTTTGGTTTAATGTAAGGGGGTGCTGATTGTTCTTTGTGTTGTTTGCTAGTGGATATTATCCTCCTGTGTGCGTGTGTGTGTTGTTTGTAGCCATTGAATAGTATCTCTGTGTGTGTGTGTGACCAGGGGATTAAGCCTGGTCAGTGCAGCTGGGCCACTTGTGCGCAGAGAGTATTGAGAGAAGGGATTATGGAGTAAACTGATACTTAGCAGGAAACCAACAGTGGCTACTGGTGACTCAACTGTCCCTCCTTCTTCCCTCCTCTTCTCCTCCCCCAACAACAGCAGCCACCCACCTATCCCACTCCTCTCATCTCATCTGTCCGTCATCAGCTCGCAGGCCTCGGCCGGCGGATTGTCATGCAAATGGTGCCCCAGGCCTCGGAGCGCTGATAAGGAGGGCCTCTCATTTCACAGGGCTTTGTTTTCTAAACAGTGATGAGCCGAGTTGAGGAGACTGGGTAAAGGGGCTCAGGGCGGCTGCCTGAATGGGCCCTCTCACTGTGGCGCCCTGGGGTAAGTGGTGCGGGGGATTTGGATGGAGCAGGCTGAATGAGGCGAGGCCTAGGAGGTGGGTACAGGAGTCATGTTCTCTGGCAGGAACCAGGTTCAACGTGTTGACGGAGCCTGATGTATTTTCCCCCTCCACCGCTGTCCGAGTTTTCTCCAGGACGGCCTTTCTCCCTTTGGCTCGCTTTCTTTCTCCATTTAGAGGGTGTCAGTCAGTGCTCGTTACTTGACGCCACGTATGGTTTGTCCTTTTCTGAGGGGCTGTCAGCGCTTGGTCTGGAGCCTCATTCGCTGACTGTTATTATTGCATAAACACAAAGGTTCATGGCACGTTCAGAGGGTTTCTGCTCTCCCACTGACCCTGCTGCTTTGTTACATTCTGGCCAGGGAGATATGAGAACTGCTGTAGAAACATTCAGCGGGCGTAGACTTCAGGTTTTAGATTGATTTGCACATTTGGCTTGGGGATCGCTCTTAAAACTAATGGAAAACATCTTTGCCTCCAGCAAAGTGAGGCTTTCAAAGGAGGAATTCAAATGTGGATTCTGAATTGTCAAATATAAAAACACATATGAAAAACAGATGTTTGACCAGCAAGCAACAAATGAAAATGTCTGACATATTTCTGTTACTATCATTAATGAGGTAGTAGCCGGCCAGTCACAGCAGCTGCAGTAAGGGGGGGTGGCAATGGTCAGCTTGGTCTTGAACAAGACTTGCCCTCAGGAGCAACTGTGTCCTCTCCTCCCCCTTCTGCCCCTTTCTCTGTTTTTTATCAAATTCCTCTTTTTATGCCCCCTTTTTTTCTTCTTTTTGAAGTCTCCCCTCTCTTGTAAAAAGGCAAGCTGGTGGTTTTTTTGCCCGAGCCTTGGGTGTGAGAGAGGGGAGGAATTGGGGGGGGGGGGGGTTGTAGGTTAAGTTTAGGCTAGCCCTCTGTGCTTTCCATTGAAGGTGCTGGGGGGAGGTGGACGCAGTAAAAGTTAGAATTTTAGAGCCTCCCTGTTTTTTATTTTATGATTGGCTTTTTTTACGGGCTGGGAGCTACAGCTGGTGGTGTGAATAGCTGCCCAAGGTGACCGAGTCCCAATAAAGTTTAGGCCAGCCGAGCTGGGGCCTCCAGTCCAGCCATGGGACCGCCTTTACAGGCCGCCTTACGAGCCTAGGCCTCTATTAAAACCTGGCAGGGCTGCACTGAGGAATTTAGGGCCAGGAAACAGGAGAAAAATAGGGTTTGTGTGTCAGGGGGTGGTGGGATGCAGAGTTGGAGGGGGGTTGAAGTTTGAGGGTAACCAAGGGTGAAAGTTGAAAGAGGTGCTGTTGGGTAAGTGGATGTTCAAGTGTGCAGCGTATGGATTCCATACTTCCCCTGAGCAACATGTGTGTCTGTGATTTTGTGCAGGCGAGCATGTGTGGCGAGGGTCTGGTTCTGTGTGTTTCCCAGGGGGAAGTATGGACTCCATACGCTGCACACTCGAACATCCAAAAGCGCTTATATGAGTGGAATAAAGTGAAGTTTAATGTACCGTAACAAGTATGTGTCTCGAGCTATCGCTGACGTCAAGCTTGTGTTGGTAGGAGAGCTTTTGCACGCATGTGTGTTTGACATGTGTCTCTTCTGTGCATGCGAGATGTCATCATGCGCTGTTGTCAGTCTGTGGAATGAGGAAGAGCCAGCTTTGACTCTTGGCTGCGACAGCTCTTTCGCTCTCTCTGTTACCTGGCCTTATCAGAGAAGCTGTCAATCTACAGCACTCTTGCTCACTGCTGCAAAAAACAGTTTTGTCTCTGCTGTCAGACAGTCATTCGTCTTTTGTTTCTTTGCGTTGAAACAGTAATCTCCCAAATATGCACCCGAGTGTTGCCCCTCAGGGTGGTAATTGCTGTCTGGAATAAGACAGTTGCCTGTAGTTCATTCTCTGTTCTTCTTTTCTATCTCTTATCTTATCAATTTCCCACAGTCCCAAAATGAATACATGATACTGTATCTCAATCCTACACCAGGTGAAATATTTACCAACTTACGATCACCGTTATTCATGATCACAACTCAAATGGAAAATGACAAAGAAATGCTGTCAGTTGTCAATGCGATGGAACGCACTCGACCGTCTTCGTCTGCCACATGTATTTACAAGCGCACATGTGACATTTCAGCAGCTGTCTGACAATGATTTATGTCAAATCATGTGCTCATGTTGTATTCCTTTTCTCTCTTGTCTGTAGCGGTGGAGACCCAAAGCACCAGCTCAGAGGAGATGGTACCCAGTTCTCCATCTCCACCTCCCCCACCTCGGGTCTACAAACCATGTTTTGTGTGCCAGGACAAGTCCTCAGGGTACCACTACGGTGTCAGCTCCTGTGAGGGCTGCAAGGTGAGAAGAACCTGTCAGATCCTTTTTTGAACGACGCTGGGTTACAAGAATTATTAGTTACCTGCCTTTTCATCGAGATAGGCCTGGGAGATAAGGCCTGAAAATCTTATCACAGTTTTTTTCAGGCTATATTGTGATACATAATTTATAAATTATTTTTGGAAAAATCCTTCAAAGCACTACACAAATGCTAAGACTGGGAGACAAAATCAAATATCACAATGTGATTTTAACCAAATATATCAATAACAATATTGCGGGGATGACTAATGTTACTTGCACAAAATATTCACACAATGAGATTTTCTGATACATAATCACACGTAATGTGGATATGAAAAAATATTAGAACAATTTGAACAGTCTGGTAAGTTCAGCACAGTGATTTTCAAGATCTAAGAGGATATATTGTCTCCATGTAGTATGGTTTATATCGTAGTGTGGAAACTGAAGCAATTAAGAAGAAAGAACTTGATTCAAGTTAGAAAAAGAGAAAAGAAGAAGCGAGTATCACAGGGAAACAGTTCAGTGTCACGCACGTCCCTGATTTGATGACTTGACTATAAAGCACAATCTCTTTCTCTCTGTCTCTCTCTTGCCCTCTTCCCTTTTGTCTCTTGCTTCCTGATGCTTCAGGGCTTCTTCCGCCGCAGTATCCAGAAGAACATGGTGTACACCTGCCACAGAGACAAGAACTGTCAGATTAACAAGGTCACACGCAACCGCTGCCAGTACTGCAGGCTGCAGAAGTGCTTTGAGGTCGGCATGTCCAAGGAAGGTGAGCCCTCCAGGAACTGGAGTCCCCAGAGATACAGAGACCCACTTCCAAAACATAGATATTCACTTTCTTACACTCACAAAAAACATGTGTGTGTGCTGCAGATTGTGCCTTCAGATATGACGGACATAGATCAGGACTAAGTATGGACAGAGTACCTCGGAGAGATTGGCAAGCAGTTGATATTTAGATTAGACTTGGCTTAGACACGACTAAACGTCTGACCTGATTCACACAGCGTTGAGCGTATTGATCTATGAATGCTCGGAGTGTACAAAGACTCTGGGAAAGTATGCAGCTGAGAGACAGATGATGAGCATACCAGGGGTGGTGATCAGGGCGAGGCTGGGCACTGTACCAATCATATGACTAATCGCTTTACGAAATGATCTTGACTTCCTGTTTCACCACAAAAACCTCGCCCCTCTGGCCTCCACAGACACTGCTTTCATTCATAGCAGAAAACTAAATTTTGAGTTTTAACAAAGGAATATCGATGGCAGGATTCACGCGGTTTGCTGAATCAAAGACACAGTTCTGTGCCCCCCTTTAGTTTGTCCTTGTGTGTTGACGGGCAGATGCGTGTAAGTGGCAGTTTCTTGCCCTTCGCTGAGCCCGTGGGACATGTATGTGGGTGTAATGTTTGTGTGGGATGTGTGTTAAGACCGGGATCACATTGTGCCTCTGCTATTACTGGATATCCTGAGAGGAAGGAAAGTATGGGAGGAGGAGGGAGAGGAGGCAGAGAGGGAGAGAGTGGATGGCTGGCTTTTGTGCACCGGTCAACTGGATAGAGAGATGGACAAGGAAGAGAGCAGGTGATAAGAAAGAGATAGCCAACGTCCGTGCCGTGCTAAAGGAAATATGTTAATACTGTTAAGAGCAACCTCAGTTGCTACCGAGTTCTGGTTTCCACCAGCGAGCACAGTGTCCTTGACAGTGGTGAAAGACAGAGCATGAGTGCTGTGGATGTTTTTACATGTGATCACAGATAAAGAAGGGGGAACATTCTGCTGCTCATCTCTGAAACTGCACGAGTAAAGGATTTTGCACAGTGTCGTGGCGAATCGCATTCCTAACTGCTTTGTTTTCTTGTTTTTCTTTACACAGCGGTGCGTAATGACAGAAACAAGAAGAAGAAGGATGTGAAGGAGGAGGTGGTGCTTCCAGAAAGCTATGAGCTAAGTGGAGAGCTAGAGGAGTTGGTCAACAAAGTCAGCAAAGCTCACCAAGAAACCTTCCCATCACTTTGCCAATTGGGCAAATACACCACCGTAAGTCACCCCCACACATACACACACACACACACACCCACCCTCCATTACTGTTCACCGATACTGTGTGTGGTAACATTCTTCAAGCAATGTCGTCACTCAGGACTCCCAAATTGCATGCAAAGACGTAAATTCACCGTAGCTTTCCCAACATAGTGGTGGTTTAACTAATTCAGTTCCCCATTAAGCCATCTGTGTGGCCTCTGAATGATTGATGTAACATGTAAATGGATTTTTTTTGTCCTTGATTGATGTTAAATGTAAATGTTGTGGGGCTTGGACACGCTCGCCCTTGATGCAAACAGGGTTGTACACCGCCTCTGTGACAACACACTGATCTGTGTGTGTATTTGTGTGTGTGTGTGTGTGTGTGTGTCCAGAACTCCAGCTCAGACACCCGTGTCCAGCTGGATCTGGGTTTATGGGACAAGTTCAGTGAGCTTTCCACCAAATGCATCATCAAGATTGTGGAATTCGCCAAGCGGCTGCCAGGTTTCACCACCCTCACCATCGCTGACCAGATCACTCTACTGAAGTCAGCCTGCCTGGACATTTTGGTGAGGAACCATCGTCTTTGTTTTCTCTTTTGTCTTCTTCACTTACTCTGGCAGCAGTGCCCCTTTTCTTACAAGTAAATTACTTGAGAGATGAGGGAATACTGGCATCTGGTGGCGAAAAGTGATAGTGCAGGAAGGTTTGCCCAAATAACACTGATTGTATGTTTGGTGTGAGAATAGGTACACACAAATGGTATGAGGCTTTGAGCTGATGTGTCTCTCTTTAGCCACTGCAGATATTTTGGCACTTGTTTCGCCACTTAACATTATATTTTCCCACCTCTTATTGCTCACAGATGCTGAGGATCTGCACACGCTACACCCCAGAACAGGACACTATGACCTTCTCAGATGGCCTGACGCTGAACCGGACTCAGATGCACAACGCCGGCTTTGGACCACTCACGGACCTGGTGTTCGCCTTTGCCGGTCAGCTTCTACCGCTAGAGATGGACGACACAGAAACTGGCCTCCTCAGCGCCATCTGCCTCATCTGTGGAGGTACTGCAACACACAAATACACTGACAGTACACTATGAGTAGTGAAGAAGTATCTTTAATAAATATGTGTTTCTGGAAATTATGTCACTGCTTTGATAGGAGTTTTTTAAAGTAAATGCACAAAATTATCAGCATCAAATGTACTTAAAGCACTTGAAGTGTTTATTTTGCAGCATGGCATATTTCCGAACAATGTGTATGATACTTTTGAATATTAATTATGATTAATTAAATGTGATCATCACTTCAATGTTCAATGTTGATTTGCCAATATTTGAAAATGAAAATACGTAAAATAAGTACCTCAAAAGAACATACAAAATAAATACATTACACAGTACTTGAGTAAATGAGCTAGATATTTGTTTTGATGTATACAATGATTTCAAACAATAATGTAAGTTTAAAGATTTTTTATAATAATGTACAATTCTGGAAAATAAAAGAGAATGTTCTCCTCATCAGACCGTATGGATCTAGAGGAGCCCCAGAAAGTGGATAAGCTGCAAGAGCCTCTACTGGAGGCCCTGAAGATTTATGCCCGCCGCCGTCGCCCCAACAAACCTCACATGTTCCCCCGCATGCTGATGAAGATCACCGACCTCAGGGGCATCAGCACTAAGGGTGAGTATGAAAGAGAGTGACTCCTACACAAACAATTACAACACAGAAACGAGGGGCAGCCCAATCCATTACAGATGACAGTGTTGGAATGAATAAATATCTGGAAAGAAAGAAGGCAAAATAAAAGATAATTTCAAAGTTGGACAAATCACTTTCCAAACATGAATCTGACAGGAGACCAATTCCTACATGTTGCCCCTTTAAACAGCTTTGAGCACAAGACCTACAGATTATAGGTTAATACCTTATTGTTATTCTGAAAGTGGCCTGATCACTGTCATAACCCATTCATAACACACAGGACCAAATTTACTAATTATCTACCACCACCATGTTTGTGCTTCCAGGAGCGGAGAGAGCCATCACTCTGAAGATGGAGATCCCAGGGCCGATGCCTCCATTGATCAGGGAGATGCTCGAGAACCCAGAGGCCTTCGAAGACCAAACGGAGTCTAACGACAGCCCGCCGCCTCCACCGCCGCCGCCACCTCCGCCACCAGCCCTCGTCCTGAAGCAGGAGGCTGAGGACGAGGAGGACAGTTGGGCCACAGAGAACGGCAGCGAGCCCTCGCCAGAGGAGGAGGACGAAGACGACGACGACGACGTGGGGGATGAAGAGCGAGACAGGGGCTCGGACAGTGACGGGGAGCCCTGGGGGGTTCTGGATGCCATAGATGGGTCGAGGAAAGGCCTTGTTGGGAGGGCGCAGTGAACAGAGCGTTTCATACAAACACATGCTCACACGCATACACGTTCAAACATACACATACATTGAGACGTACAAGACAACCTCACTCACTCTCCCACCTCAATAAAATGCTGGCCTTCCCTCCCCCCCTCTTTCTCTCCTCAATGCACATCACTGTGTCCTCCACCGCGGAGCACAGCAGAGCCTTATGTGTACAGACACTTTCTAACTCAGGCCACATGGTCCATGACAAGTGAACTACAGAAGAGTTAAAGGAGAGATGACAGTAAAAACCATGAACTCCTGACAAGAGGGACGCTAAAGTGACAAAAAGAACATAACCTCTTTCAGAAAGCTAAAAGTATCTTCTTTTTTTTTCTCCCACTATTGTTGTCTATATCTAAAATAGGGGAACAGCCAAACCAGACACCAGAACTGAGCAGTTTGATTCTGATGGATTACAACAAGCACATTTCTCAAAAGACAAGAGTACAGGGCAAAACCAAATCGAGTATGCTTATCTTTTGTTTTTGTGGTTATTGAATATTGTTTTTTCTTTTTTTTTCAATTTATGAATAAGTCCATACATATCTATATACCATTATATTTTTGTCTTTATTTGTTATTCTGGTTTTATATATGAATCCTTGTAGACAAGTTCTTTTTCTTTGAAGAGCTTTCCTGAGAAGATATTCAGAGGGAAAGAAGGGTATTCAGAACTGGCTGGGTCTTCCTTAGCAGCTACACAATGCTTAGCTGGGGCTTTTTTTTGTTTTTCTTTGGGCACTTTGGCTCACTGTGGATGTCAATGATAATCAACCCAGAGGACTATTGTTATGTTGCAGTAACTTAATCAGTTTCTGTTATCAGGGAATTGGCATTATTCTCTTTTGCTCTCTGTCAAAGCGGAAAGTAAGCATCTTTGTGCCAAAGTTAGGAGAAGTCATCTTTGGAGCATGAGTTTGACTACTGGCAGGGACTCACAGCAGAGCGCTAACACATGCACTAACACACACACACACACACACACACACACACACACACACACACACACTTCTTTCACTCTACCCTCAGCTGAAGCAGATGTGCCGACCTGGTATCGAGTGCCTGGACAGAGATTTACACTTCACACCATACATGTAGCACTTTCGTGACCCTCTATTCAAGTGAGACACATCACGTCAGCTGAGAGTAGAGTCACTGGCTGTGAGCTTTTATCTCTGAAACATCAATATATAGAATACAATCAACCTTAAAGCACTCCCTGGTGATGTCAGTAGACAAACACACTTTCAGCATCCGCTCATAGTGGCAACATTATGCATCAACAAACGATCAAAGACATATGCAACTCAAAAGCAGGAATCCTTATGGAAGACATTTTGAAATCAGACTCAGGGCTTTTCAGTAAGGACCAAACCTCTAGCTGCGCTCAGGCATGCTAGAAACAGGCAATATTTATGTGTGTGTTATTCTTGACTCCATTTTGATCAGCTCAAACACCCCTCTGCGTGTACATAGAAGGTGACAAGTCTGAAAAACAGCATGGATGCCAGTCGGACTCTGCCAGAGGGGGACAAATCATCATCATCATCACCGTCGCGGCTGCCCCACCTTTGCTCGTGCTGGCATCCATGCAGCAAACTGCCTTCCTCATCCCAAAAGCCATTATATCATCTTGTCTTCTTGTGTGTACACCCTCGCCTCTCTTTATAGGAGCCGTGGGGGATTATGTGTTCTCATGTATCATTTCTTTATTGCCAAAATGTCTCTGTTGGCGATCAGCTGCGAGGACGCGGCTGATGTACAGTACAGAGGTTTAATTTTCTGTCTCTCTTTGAAGCAATATGAACATTCAGTCTGTAGCGGTGAGAGGTCCCATCTTTTGAATATGGGCAGGTCTCCTCATTTTGAGTCGTGCGTGCGTGTGTGCGGGAATGTGCGTGTGAATGCTTTAAACATGTTTTCAGTCATTGGGTGAATGTCCTCGGCATGGTGCTGTCATACAACAAACACTTGTGTGATGACCTCATCCCTTCAATCTCTGCTGGGCTGTCATGATGTTAATGATGGTGACGCAGGCAGAACATTGAGATTATGTTGTTTTAATGTTTTTGTTTTTTCAAACATGGCCAAGGTGTTGTCTACCCTCTGTTTATGTCAACTCTTGTCATACAAAGAAAAGCCATATAAACAGTAAGAGGCACAATAAACTACTTTTGTGAGATTATGGGCTTTTTTTTTCATTTCTTTTTTCTTTGTCGGTGTGAAAATGCACGAAAACTACACGATTGGGAAGTGTATAGAGTCTTCTGACACTCTGAGAAGTAACAGCTCGCACTATCATGATGTATCAGTAGAGGGAGCTCTTGAACCATGACTGCAGACTGAACAGCTTGCAGCAGTGTTCTCCCTGCATGGAGGATAAGAGCAGGGGCTGTTAGGTCAGGGAGAGCTGTGGTTGCAGAGGCTAATAAATCACAGCCTCCTGCCGAACAAGGACATCAGATAAAGGTCTTTTCCTAAGATTTGTTCACTCCGCAGTCGGAGGAGTGCAGGTGGTAGATTTACTCTTTCCTATAGTTTTGTCTCAAAGATAGAGTGGTCCAAAAGTTCCAAAGTAAATCTGTCTGTTATGATTCATGTATTGAATTTAAGAATGGAGGACATCATTATAGAGAGGGCATCTTAGAAAGATGGACACCACAACTCCGCAAATGAAAAAGATAGAAACACTTAAAACACAACCATCAGTAAAACAAGGTAAGTTCATAGTTAATTAAGCTTTAGTTTATAGTTATTTCACTGCTTACAAACAATGCAATGCTTTATAGACCATTTATTAAGCAATTGTTCATTGTAAAGTTGCAAATGATGTTTATTATAGTTTGAAGATGGTTAATATATACTGTGTAGATCCTCTATACACCTTATTTGGATGACCATTATAACATTGCAACTGATGTTTATAAACCTTTAGAATTGCTTAATAAATGCTTTTTAAACTGGACGTCACTGTTTGTTGATGATGGAATAACTATTAACTAAACTACAAATTTACCATTTATCGATGATGGTCATTATGAAGTGTTAATCCAATGAAAAATAATAATTTCCCCCCACACACAGTTTTTTAACCTCTGCACTGATTAAAAAAATTGTTTAAGGTGGATGTTCTGGTCAGAAAGACCTTTCTCAAGACACAGCACTCACAAAGTGACACAGTGCTTAACCACAGCCCATAATTATGTGATGATCAACAGCTGTGCTGGAGGTGTGTTCACAATTACATGCAACAGCTCACCAAATGAAGATACACAAGAAAGGGTCCAGTCCATAGCATATCAATTCCCTACAGCTCTGAAGTAGTCCAGGGATAAACATATGCAAATGTCATGATCACTATGGAAAACAAAAACAAAGGAGAAACTCATTTATTGTTGTTAAATGTTACTCAATTGGTCTGTTATAGATCTACAGAAAATAGTGAAAGAATGCCAATATCCTCTGATCTCAGCTTTTCAAATGAGACATGCCACTTTATCATTTCATATTAAATTGAGTATCTTTGGCTTTGGGGAATTTAAAGATGTCAGGCTTGTTCTATAGTCTAAACAGACCCAAAATAACTAACAGTAAGTTAGCTGTAGCCCAAATATTAATCATGTCCAGCTCTTGTAGAGAAAATGAAAGTGATGCTGTCTCAAGTTTCTTAGATGATGTGATATTTGAGCTTGTAGAAGAAAGCATCCTGGATCCAAAGCTGAGTCTGTTGTTAATGAGCTGTGAAATGTGAAAGGACACCAGGGCCTTGAACTCGACTCAAAGTCAACACATTTGTCTGAAGATCTCAAAAACCTGATAAAGTTGTACAAACCACATCAGAAACAAGGCAAAGAATAAAAGGAGGAAACCCTTTAATGGCCTTGAACATGTTTCAGATTGGCCTTGTAAATGTCACTAAAAACCGAGAGTTCTACATTTCTCTCAGATTTTATAACGTCTACCTTGAGTACATCATTGTCACTGACAAGATCAGGCTCCCTGATATCCTGATAAAGAACAGGAATCCTCTCAGTAAAGGGGTACTGATAGTAAACATGGGATACTAATGCCTCACCTTGATTTTATTAATAGAGAGAGAGAGAATCAGAGGAGGGTGATAAACACAGATGAGATTCTATCAATTATACGATTGCTTTAATTAACTATCATTAAAGACAGATCAATAACACCAGACTGGAATTAAAATAAGGTCCATACATTATACACTATTTTACAAGAGACAGTCAAATGGCCTCATATACTGAGCCCCTGGAAAATGTTGCCATGGGAACCCAAGGGAGGGTTTGGGTGTGCTTGGGGGAATTTAAAGGAGCCGGGCAAGATTTTCTATATACTCATCCTTCCACATCAGTGATGCTTGATTAACTAATTACTTGAGGTAGGACAGGGAGAAAAAAGATGAAAATGTGTAAAGCAAAGCCCATGGAAAAAAAGGTATAACTGTACAATGAATTAATAAAGGGTAAAAATCTCCCTTGTAATATTCTTGCAGCCACAGGACATCAATTATTCATAAAAAATAGTAAAGAATCCATAAAAGTAGGCCATGAGTGCGGCAAAGAAATTCATTTGAATATTTAAACCCGGGGAGAGAGAGAGAGAGAGAGAGAGAGAGAGAGAGAGAGAGAGAGAGAGAGAGAGCCTGCTGCACATCCGCTGAGTTTGCTCTGAACATCAGCAAACTGCAGCGGTACCTTAGTCAACACACAGGAGAGATAATGGAGCAGGAGAGTCTGGCTCCTCGGAGAGCAATCAGGAGGATAAAGCTCAGTGAACCCAAATGCTCCTGGCAGCAGTTAGGGAGGAAGGGCTTGGGCTCGGGGTGTGATAAAGGCAGAAACTGGAGGTGCATTCAATAAAAAGAGCTGCAGGGTCTTTCTACGTGCACCTAAAGCTATATACAAGACAGAGAGGTGCATATGCCACATGCCAGATGCCGGGTCATAATGCGGAACACCATTTACACTGTGTTTTCTTCCTTGGGTCAGAACAGACAAAAAAAGAAGGACATGTTCGTCATTTGTTACATATGCGGTGAATCCGCGGAGGGTTTGGTGAATCGGTGGATGGGAACAAGGCGAGGTGAGGGGAAGGTGAGAAACGTTTTCAATTGCAAAGACCATAAATTTAACACCTTCCCCCTGTGCGAGCAGCAGAGAGGCAGGCGATCTTTAAAGAAAGGGTAATGGAGAAAGGGATGGAGAAACAGGTAAAGGTATCTGTGACAAGAATAAGTAAGAATGGAGGGAGCGCCGGCAGGGAGGCAAAGGAAATAAACAAGGCCAGGTAGAGGAAGGGGTGATTTGGGGAAGGGGAGCTAGGGCCGGGGAAGGCAGGCGCCGGGGTCATAAAAACTAGGAGATGTGTTCTGGCCTCTGGGTCTTCATATCTTTTACATTTCTAATTAAAAGAGATAAAGAGTGAGGGAGTCATCAATCCCACAGTGATTTCCCAGTTAAGGTTTTAGAGGGGGCTGTAAACTAGGCAGCCCGGCATCATTGATTTTATAATTAGCTATCGTCACCCCAGACTTCAAGATGGAGGGAGTGTGGTAGTGGGGAGCTTAAAAGAAGGAAGATCGCCGGAGGAGTGGGGAGGCACGAGGATGAAGATGATGAGGAGGCGAGGCCTGAGGGGAGAGTGCGGGGAGAGCCAAAGGTGAGCTGGGAGAAAATCCAGAATGAGATCTGAAACAGGCAACGAGCCAGAAGGGAATATAGGTTATATAGCTGTGTGAAAAGAAATGGCATAGTTAATTACCAGTGAAATGTCATGTGAGGATCAAAATATTACTATGATCTTTGGCCAGAAAAAGACACATTAGGCCCAATAATGGATACATAAACCTTTTTATTAGGCAGAACCCCACCCAAACCCTGTTACATGACTGGTAAGAAAATACACGGTGGCGTACATAACCTTCACACACAAAACTTCAAAACAAACCATAACCACTGGAGCTTTATTGCAATGGGAGACGGCGTCCTGACGAGGAGTCCTCGCACCGGAGCTCTCAGTGGGACAACAAAAAAATAACTTCCCTAAGACATAAAGGCAGATTACAACCACAAACAAGGACTATGGAGGGTACATGTAGTGTGCTATCTTCTGGGAAAAAATACCAGGCTCCTCAAAACATCCCTACTTCTATATAAGGTACATGCACTGCAACACCAGAATACCTAGTGACACAAGGTAAATGAGAGGTTGGACAGACATTTAATCCTTTCATATAATCCATTTCTTTCTCCACACACTGGTATCATTCCCGTTCATTAGCACCAATATCTTGCAACAATACAACTCAGATATCAAAGCAAGAAGTTGGAAAAAGATGATAAAAACACAAAGTGTAGATAAAATATGAGTAAACACAACACACACTGGTAATGATTAGGATAATGGTGAAAGGACACACATTGTAAAGTATCCATATATCAACTTTTTCATCTAAAAACTCTTCTCTAGTAAAAATAGGGTGCAAATACAGCAGATAAAATCAAGCATCAAAGTGTCCTAGCAAATCTTCTGAAGCCAAGCATGGAAAAACTTTGCCACACATTGCACAAAGAGTTGTGTGAGAAACGCCTAGTTTAAACTAAACCTGAATATAGTTTCATTGCAGCATAACTCAAGTTAATTATAAATAGAAAAATCATGAAAAATGCATACAGTATTGATTAAAAGGTAGGCAGCAATTTTTTACTAGGCAGTATATTGCCAAAGGGCTAAGGGGAAAATACCAACACCATGTCATGATGTCAGGATCTATAAAGATGATTTTCTTTGACTCTCTTTTTTCATTATTTTAGGCACAAATTTAGAACTGCACGGGTGTGAGATAAAATGTCTGTACAATACAAACTGTAACAAAGAGCAACAGTGAATATTCAAATCGCGAGCTAGTAAATTAGCGTCTCATTTTAATAACCATGAAACGTAAATTCTAGCAAGTAAAAACTGCAGCTGATCTACAGTGAAAAGCTTATGAGCATTAATTTTATAATAATGATGATATGAAGTTACTGAAGTAGAAAGTTGCATCTGGCACCTATCTTAATAGACTTTAAACGCAATCTGCTCAATAAGCTTTCTATTCCGAACGCTCGTCCGTCTTAAAGTGTCGCTAAATCTCTTCAACTGCATCTGCGTGACACCAATCCACTGCTAATGCGAACAAGAAAGTGCATATCAAACCTTAGCTCTGAGTAAATGGAGGAGAAATATGATGTCATAGACCTACATTGCTGCAATATAATTCTAGCGTGACGCTGTATCATTACTTTATGCCATGTCATGAATAGTGTTCGAAAAAGCTGCTGTGGAGAATTTAATGCCGGGGCGAGAGTTTTGCCATGATTTCCAGCGGAGCCGGGCCTGCACAAAACATCATAATTACAGTGCCTGTCATGACTCCTAATCACAAATGTCATAAAAACGACATAACATCCGTCGTAAAGCTCTTGACATCGCTGTGATTCGACAGAAATCATTCTGCTACTCTCAGACGCCCCATGCCTAAAACTGTGCAACAGTCTTATGTCACTCATAAACACGGTGTTCGCCTGCCACCGCAAGCATTATGTCATTCCTAACAACAACAACAACAACAACAACAACAAAAAAAATAAAACAGCTAGGGCAATAACACAACAGTATAGGAGGGAAAAAACCAAGGATCACGGCAGATACGATGTAAATTGCATATTAACATTTTGTCTGTGTAGTGTGTGAGCTGTATATGTGCTTGTTAGTGGAAGAAACCGCATTAACTCCAAGAAAAGCCCCCCCCTCTTCTCCTCTCCTTTTTGATCGCTCGCCACGACTGGACGTCCACTGGTTACCATAGCGAGGTGTCAGCCAGATCACTGGAGGAGGACACAAAGCAGAGTGTTTGTGCGTGTGCGGGAAAAAAGTGAAAGAAACACACATTCTGCTTGAAAGAGGAGGTTAGGCTGAAGGAGTGACTGAGTGGGAGAGAGAGGGCTTTAATGATGCTGAAAATTGGCCCGTGACTGCGGTACACCCCTCAGGTAAATCATCGCTACAGCTTGCTGTCAACTTATCTGTCCCCTTGTCCTCCCATCTCGCCCCTCCCACGCCCAAGCTCGGTCTCCCCCCGCCTCACCCTGACTCAACTTCTTTTACGACCACATATTCAAAACTTCCATCTTCCAGCCATACTCACCCTGTCACCATAAATAATTGGTCGCTTGTGTCTGTGTGCATTAGCAAACTCTGGATTCATAGTGTGAAACCATTTCTGTTGGAGACCAGAGGGTGGAATGTAACTAATAAGGGATTACTCAAGTACCATATTTGAGTACAAGTACTTCCTCTGTCCATTCCTAGAAACTTTTCTACATTTAAGGGAGAAATATGATACTTTTTACTCCACTGCAATTTCTCCCGCTGCTGTGTTCACCAATTACTTTGCAGGGTTTGGTTGGACACACAAATCAAGGCATGAGCTCGTAAAATATGACGCATTGCTTGAGTTTAAAAGCAGCCGGTGTGACAGGAAGAAATTTGTTGGCTTGTTTGGCCTCAAAGAAATGTTCCTTCTAATATGCAGTCAGTAATGCAAAGCTCCATTTTCGAACATTAAATATTCAACTGTGCTTCATCTTGTTGTGACTGTCTGATCGTCACCTGCCTTGTCCTTCATTAGGGACAATACATGCTTCACTTAATCTTACAATATATCTTAAGGGAGGACAAATAGTTTATCCATGTGTCAAATTATTTTCTACTATTAGAGGCTTGAACAGCAGTAGTATATGGAGTATTTATAATTTGTAGCATTATATACTACAATGTGCTAATGTAGCAAAAACAACAACGAAGAAGATGTACTAAAAAATACCACTACAAGAACATGAACATACTCTATAACAAGTAAATGTCCTGCATTCGATATCATACATATATAGGAGTACAGAGGTATCATCAGGAATATATACTTATATATAAATATTTTAAAAAAGTAAAACTTCTTGTGCAACAGAATATACTGTATAGATTATATGATTAGATTGTTATTAAAACTGGTTGGGGTGGATCTACTTTTCAAAACTTTATGTAAAGTTGGTTTAGTACAGTGGTTCTCAACCTAAGGGGTCAAGCCACCTCTAAAGGGTCTCAAGATGAATCTAAGGGGTCATGAGAAGAATAATGGAGTAAAGGAGATCTATTCAGAATTGGACTTTTCTCTGACCTTTGCTGTTTTTAAAATTTGGACTCTTTTTTCTCCTTTGAGCTGTAAACAGTTATTTAGAGGAGACTGTCATAGATGTAGACTCATAGATGTCAAGAGCATGATAAGAGGTTCTGGCAACACGCTTGTGATCAGAGGCCAACATGGTGGGTAACCACTGGTTCAGTCTTCCACACTTTGTATGGAATATTCCTCCATATCATACAGCCTTCAAATGGAAATATTTGAGTAAAGTAGAAGTACTTTAAAATTGTACTTCAGTAAAACGAAGATACTTAGTTACTTTCTGTCACTGCAGAAACAAACTTCTCCTCAAAATTAAACTTTTACATTTACATCATAGAAAATGTTATTGCACATACGTAAAGCATATACCTTTACAAGTTTAAATTTTAAATGTATGACAATTTATAATGTATTACTCCTGTGTTACTTGAAAGTAATGGGTATAAGTGTGTGTGTGTGTGTGTGTGAGTGTGTGTGTGTGTAAATTCATGTTAGACTATGTGTTTTTCGGATGGGAAGTTGTACCTGAGAACAGTGTCCATGTGCTCAGGAAGCAGAAGTGCTGTCTCCTCTCCAGAGCTGTGCCTTGCACATGGAATCGGATTAGATTCCTCCTCCTTCAAACCAGAGTGCAACACACACACACACACACACACACACACACACACACACACACACACACACACACACTTAACACGTCTGTCCAGGAGCTATTACAGTCTAATAACTTGCAGACCAGCAGCCTAATTGCTTCTCGGAGATAATGTCTATATCAAACGATCCACTGCCCATGTTAAACTGGTGTGCATGGCTATCAGCATGAAGACATAGCTCATTTTCAGTATCACATATAATTATACAATGGTGACAATGAATGGCTCAGATAGCACGTCTCACCGAATCCGAGCTGTGTGCCAGAGTTTCGGGTCCGGCCTGATGTGGTGAGGACAGCGGGGCAGGCTGGTTGATGACCACGGCGCTCCTCTCTGCTTCCCTGGGGGAGGAAGGAGGGGTGGCAAGGAGCAGGGAGTCAGGCTCGCCCTGCTCACACAGGCTGTAGTGTCCCAGAGGTCTTGGTGGACGGAGGGGCTGCAGAGCCTCTGGGTTCTCGTCCTCGGAGTCAGATAATGCACTGCCAGGCCGCCCTGCTGGATAGAAACATTGGCAAAGAAAAAGGTAGTCACCTCTCCTCAGAGCATGGCTCCTGTCGCCCTCAGCACAGGCCATTCTGAACAATATTTACTGTGGCTGTTGAATGATAGTTAACACTTTTATTGTTCACATCTGCAGGGCGTACAGTAGATTAATGTGTGGCTCCATTCACCTGTGGAGGCAATCGGGGCAGCGCTCCACTTGGCACTGGCCACTGTTCCCATCTTCTGCTCCAGCTGACAGATGTACTCCATCAACTCCTGTAGTGGAAAATACAGACATCATATCACACACCAGGGCAGGGCTTTCATCAACCACAGCCGTCACCCTCATGTCTGACTTTTTCACGCCAAAGCCACATAAAATGGTTGCACAGTAAAAACACAAACACAACATTTGCTGTTATACAAATATTATTATCCTGTTCAATAGCCACTTTAAACAGTTGTTTGATTTATGATGTGCCACAGACTGGCTGCTATGCTCCCATACGGCGGATGTTAAAATTAAGCTGGACACTGATTTTAAAAACATTGACCATCTACTCTGCCAGTAGCGGGCAAATGTGATGGTGGTTAGCCAACAAAAACTCTGCAGGCACTTTAACAGCGGCAGCACTGACTGCTCTGAAATCCACTGATTTATATTGCACTATAAACAATTTATATTGCACAATAACAACTAAGAAGACAACAACAGACTGAAGATTCCCAACACCTGGGACATTCACGATCCCAGCGTACTCGTGTATATGATACATCCGTAAGCTTTCGAATATAAATATATAATTATTACAGAGCTGTTGTAAATACAATCATTATTCCCAGGTGTACTCGAGCTTGAGGTACAAATCGTAACTAAACATTAAAGCTGATAATGAGCGAAGTACTGGAGTTGTGAGCTGATTAGGATAAAACAGTTAGGATTTACTTGTTAATCCATACAAGCCATTTATTCACCATTAGACCTTATCAGTTGATAATGAAAAGCACAAAGTAAGTACCCTGGACACCATACACGCACAGTGTTTACACGTGAAAATACCAATTATCATTTGAGTTTGACCCCTTTCGGACAAACTTTCTGTCAGCACAAATTCAGGTTTTTCCCCTGTGACTAATCAAACTGTGTTTCTGACCTGTTTCTCTGCAAGCAGCTGCTCCTTCTCCTTCTGGGCGACCCTCAGGCTGGCCTTCAGCTCCTGGAGCTCCCTGCGGGTTTCACACAGCTGAACCTGCAGGCCAGACGTAACAACACGTCAATACCATCTAAAAGTTAGTGTGCCTTCAGAATGACTACTGTGTAGTAAGCAGACAAAATCTGACATTTTTGGAAAATGCATTTATTCGCCTTCTTGCAGAAACTTGCAGAAACACGAGAAGATCAATACTACTCTCATTCCTGCATGTGAAGTCAGAGCCAGCAGGCAATTGGCTTAGCTGAGTATAAAGACTGGAAGAAGACGGATTACAAGACTCCAGGAAGTCACTGTGCCAGACCAACAAATCCCTGTAAAACCACAACATGTTCATTTTATTCTCCATTTGTGTTCGATTTAAATGAACAAGATACAATGTATATCTTTGAGCTTTGGACCATATGAGAGTGGTACTGATCTTCTCATTCAACTCTTGTCAAGAATGACATCAAACTACCCGTTCGACTTGAATATAAGGTCAGTACTACTAGTAGTAGAAGTTAATTCAAGTTTTGTGCATTGTTACCTGATACATCTGTGGTTTTAATATCTGAAAACACAGTCAAGTGAATTCACAAAATGACACGTTAGCAAGAAACAATGACTACAGTAAGTTCTTAGCAGTCTTTCTCACCCGGTTGCAATCCTTTTCTCTCCCAAGCTCAACCTCCAGCTTCACTCTTTCCATCCTCTCCTCCTGTAGCCTGTCCTCCATCCTCTGCATCTCTGTATTGAGTTTCTCCAGACGCTCATGGTCCTTCTGTTAGCATAAGATACACAACACACATTTACTCAGTATATGACATATTTACCTCAGGCAGTGGAGGTAATTTCATCTCGAAGCCATCAGAAGTTGTGCCATCAGAACCAATATGACATCTAATAACATAACTCAAACATTAATCAGACATATTGAAAGTTATATTAAAAACTTAAACTCTACGACAAAACAAATGTTCTAAATCTTCCGCTTCAGATTCTCTATTCTGCAGCGACACGTTACCTCAGCAGCGCGCTGCAGACTCTGCCTCTCCTGAGCCCAGCGAGCTCTTCCTTCCCTCAGGGCCAGACTGGAATCTGCAAGCTGAAGAGTCAGCTGGGCTGCCTGCAGACGAGCCTGGTGCAGTTCGGCCTGCCCATGATCCCTTTGCGCTATCGTGACACTCAGATCACTTTTCAAGCCCTCTGCAGCACGCTCACTCGCGTTCAGACGCTCTCGCAGACTCCGCATCTCCTTCAACGTTGCCTCGCTCTCCGCCTGGCAATAGATAGAAAACGTGGTAAAAGCTAAGCACGTTTATGAAGAAATACATTCATATATCAACCTAAAAAACAAGATAAAGGTATCAATGAAAAAAGCATCCCCTCCTCAACAATTGAGAGCACATACATTTTTGTATCAGGTGCAAATACTCCACTTTTAATACACGACTCACTTAAAAAATTGAGAGCAAAATTGTCTAGTACAGCTTAAAATATCAACAGCTATACTGTACTATTCTGAAGTGTCCTTTCAACCCGTCCCATCTGACTTCCAAAGAAATGTCTGACCTCCTTCCTGTGGGCAGTGGTGAGTTTCTGGGTGAGGGTAGTGATGGTGCTCTGGAGCTGCAGGACACTCGTGTCTCTCTGGGCCAGTGAGTTCCTCAGGCCCTGGAACTCCTTAGACAGACTTCGGAGTTCACCCTCTGACTGTTCCAGCTTGGTCTAAAAGACAGAAAATAAATGACCCAGATGGGAAGAGTGAAGGAGATGTAGGAGATAAGAACAATGAAGACATTGTCTTTTATTAAGATAAACAGCATGCACTGATTTACAATTACCTGCATGCTCTTTCTTTCACTCTCCTCTTCTTTCCTCTGAGCTCCAGCCCTCTTTGCTCTTTCCTTCATCCTGTACACAGAGATTCGGTCACTGACAATGACGAGTATTCATTACACCCGCATCAAACTAAAAGAAGGAGAAAGAAAATGTCGTACCTTTCCAACTCTGTCTCTCTTTCGACAGTTCTCTCTGTTAGGATTTTGATATCCTCCTCCAGCTCTTTGATTCGCGCTTCGCTCTCCTCCCTCGCATCCAATAAAGTGCTTTTCTCCTGGGCTAGTGATTCTCCTAAAGCCTGCACCTCCTAACAGACCAGAGGCATTTTTAATTTTCATAAGAAATTAATAATAAGGAATTCATTTATCATGTCATAGACCAGGCTCCACATTTGAACATATTTTATGTTTAACATTTTTATATCACTACCCAGACATTTAATTGATTTACTATTTTGAATTTTATAGTGACAAAGACAGGATATTGTTTAAGCAGAGACTATTCCTCAGAGAATAAGAGCTAAGATACAGAGAAAACTATGGAAATGGTTACAGGCAAATTGGTCCTAATCAAATTACCCTGACCCCGTCATTTGCCTAGCTCTATACGCCACCTTCTGTTTCCTTTCCATCTCCTCCATCTTCTCTTGACTCTGCTTCAGCTCCTCCTGCAGCCCAGCAATGTCGCTTTCTAGCTCTCTGCATCGTCTGTCACAGGCCTCCCTCGCCCTCCTGTACTCCACCTTCTCTTTCACCCTCTGCCTGTTTGCTGCCTCCTGCACCTGCAGCAGCTCAGCACGCTCTCGCAGGCATTCCTCCAGCCGACTCTGACAAGAGAAAAAAAGAAAGGAGGCAGCGGATGAGGAATCATAATTGCGCTCTCATTTTTGTGTGACAGCAGTAAATGACATTATTGATTCCCCAGCATATTGTTTCACCAGCACTCATTGATTTTGCTGAACTGAAAATACACTCTACTTCACTGCCTTATCTAGTCCATATATTCTGTGGTTGTTATGCTCACCTGCAGCAGCTCAGCCCTGGGCACCACCAGCAACATGTCTGTGCCTTCTCCCTCTCCATGGGACGCCTCCTCCAGGGTCACCAGATCCTCAAGCGGCTTCGGAGCGCAGAAAGTGAATTTGGAGCTACGGGAGCAAACTTCCCCCTTTGCATCAATATATACAAACTCATACTCTTGGGAGCTGGGCTTGGGTAGGTAGGAAGCTAAAAAGTGGCAGAAAAAAAATGATCATGTCAAAATTGATTTGCAATGAAACAGTTGGCTTCCTATTCTATTGTACAGCACTGAAGGTTGGATCTATGGACACTTAAGGCTATTTAACTGTCTCTTATTTTGGAGGAGCCTTTAAAGATGATCAGAACTTGTAATAATACAGCTGATTCTGATCTGCTTATCCCGGCTAACACAGATAACTGATAATTTCCTATTTTTGCATTTAAAAAATTCATTCATAACCTGTAGTATGTGCAGCTGATGGTAAGAAAGGCTCAGATGCAGTCAACCAAGATGGAGGATTTAATATTCCTCAGCTCTTATAAGAACTCTAGTTCTAGAGTACTAGACTTTTCTCTCCTCTCTGAACCCTCGTGGAACATATACTGCGAACTATCATGTGTTGTCTTCCTCTGAAATTGTAAAAAAAAAACTGCACACCAAATGTTTGGTTAACTATTCTACACCACTCTACCCAGGTGCAGCAGTTTGATGTCATTGTTCTTTGTTTTTGTTCTGTGTTTTTTGTTGTACATTTTAAGCCAGCTTTCAAAGTATAAACAGACACCTTCTGTACCAGAATTTGCAAATGCTGCGCTTGTTGGTCAATTAATCCAATATGGCTTCATATTATTAATTCTATTTATAGAATGTCACATACACGGAAAAATAGTAATTCAGATACAATATACGAGAATTGTACTGAACTAAAATGATCAACAAAATGTGAATAATAATCATTTGGGCATTATGTTAAAGATGTTTGTGTACTGTGTTCAAGAGATATCTATTGGAGTCGGCATGTTGACAGCTAACCTCTAGCCACTTTGTACGTTAAACAACACCAACACTCCCACGGTGCTCTGAAATCCCAGTCTGGGGAGTATCAGCTAATATGAGCGCTAGCTGCACAGTTAACTGAGCATACTAGCTAATGACAGCCACAATTAGCAGCAATTAGCGGTTACTCTGGTGATATAAAGAGCCAAAGTCATGCCCTTCCCCTGGACCCCTTGGGACCTTGTTTCAGCAAAACTATTTATGGTGGTGAATGAAGAGAGACAATTTCTTTTCTGATCCTGCTTGAATTGATGTTGAATTGATGATGTTTGTCAATTTGAAAGAAAACGTTTCAAGTCAAGAAAGTCACATTTTGCCACAATTGAAGTAAAACGCTATCTAGTTTTTGTCGTTCTAGTGAACTGAATCGTCTCACTCAACATATGTCACCCACACCCACATGGCCGCCAGTTCGGCAGGAAAAGGTACTAAAAAGTTGAAACCAACAATGAAGCTGCTCATATAGACAACTGCAGTTATGTGAATGAGTAGCTTGTCAGTTTTGTGAGCTACAGCACCAGCTCTACAATGTTTAAGTCATGGGTTTTTGGAGATATTCATTGTGCATCCAGAATCATAAACATTGATTAACTGAATGTTACTGGTTATGTGCAGTATAAATGGAATGCACAAATTATCATATTTACAAATGGAAATTTTACTACCTGTACCTTTCTGACATTGATTTATTTGCAGTAATTCACCTGCCGACCACCAGGGACAGCACTCAAATAGTTCTGAGCAGGTGAGCGAGAAAAACATGGCGTCGGGCGCCGTTTTGACTGCATAGTGGTTACAGACACGTAAACAGGAATTAGCCACCGGTATTTACATCATTATTAACCAGGTTATATTCACTTTCATCGGCCTGCAATATACCTTTTCCACCCTAACATATCGTCTAGAAGTCCAGCTTGCTGCGAGTAGGTTCCCGTTTCAGTTAAAGTGAATCCTGAGAACAGAATAACGCGAAGTAGACGGGCCTGTGTCAAGCTAGCTAACTTTTCACATGTTATTTGGAAGATGCCCTAAAGTCAAGCACAACAGTTGCATAACGAGCACCTGTAGAGCTAAAACAAATGCCCACATGTCGTGAGATAGACTTGTTTGCTGTCTGGCTGTGGGTTAGATGACAATATCAAGTTTCATCTCCGTTTGTTCAGGTGAGCGTCAGGTGCAATAACGTTACGTGTCAATATGGCGTGCGTTAGCATTAACCACAAACTCCCAACTGTCGATGGCTAAACAGTTGACTCATTCGTACACTTGTGTTTAATTAGCAAGCTAGCCACCAGCACATCAAACAATTAACTGGATCTTGTTCAGAGGAAATGACCTTACAGGGCCTGCTGTTTTGGTCAATGATTAGCTAGCTTGATGTGTTAATGCTAATATTAGCCCCAGTAAGGCCCAGCACACTAGCGTCTAAAACATTTCCCAATCTGCTGCAATCTGCATTTGTTCACTTGTTAAACACATTAGCAACAACAATTAACAATAGCAATCATATTTATAAATGTACCTACATAAATAGTTTTCACATAGTTCAATGCAAACTGTTTATATATATTTTACATGTATATTTCTTACTGTCTCTTCTCTATTAATATTTTATTGAAATCTCTCTTTTATTGTAGAAGGAGCTGCTGTAAGGAGCCAAGTATTTTTGTTTCCGATGCTGCCTGTGAATAAAGCAGTCCTGCAGTTGCGTTCAATGTTTGTGCTAAGCTATAAACTTAGCAGAGCTACTGTACCCTATTGAAACCACAGAGATGAAACGTAATTAGATAAAATCGAACCCAAACATCCAGTAATAAAGCAAACATCAACATCCTGTTTGATGCTATCCATGCTTTCAGTCTCTCACAGGAAGTTCTTAAGTGTACTAGGATTGATACTGCTACTAAAGAATTGGTTTCTTGACCATTTGCACTGTTAGCTTGAAAACTGTCCACTGACTTAAAGTTTTTAATTGCCAGCCTAATCATATTTATCCTTTTCTCCACATTCCTGATTCCCTTTTATCCACCCTCAACAAAACATAGAGGAACAGATGATGTTTTGCCTCCGGCTTCCTACTGTGACCAGAGAGCAGCCAGCCACTGCTCGTGACTTCCTCCAGCCCATAAAGTAAGCTAACCTAATATTACCCTTATCTCACACAGGCTCTAGCTTCATGTTTAGAATGATTTACTTGGAATTCCTGTTTCACAACACTTGTACAGTAAAAGGGCCAGATGGAAAACAGACAGGAAGAATGACATACAGCAAGGTTTATGAGCTGTATTGTAACTTAGGGCAGCAGCTTGGGTCACAGTGCAGGCAACCTTCTTTTTAAATCACCGCATTGATGATGATAAGGAACCATCAGCAGTTTCTTTAGACTTTCCTTACCCTGCTCTTCTTCCATGAGGAATGACATTGACAGTATGCTTAAGTTAGTGGTGATAAATCAGGGGTCAGTGCCACACCTGCTGCACATGTGCTCCTCACACTGAATCACACTTATCAGTTGCAACTGACAGACGGGACAGAGTGAACACTGTACTCTCCAGTGAGTAGTAGTCGGAGCAGGCTTGGAGCCATTGTCTGTGTCATCCTCATTATTCAACTTCCTGCATTCTAAAGAAATGCATTCAAACCACGACTGAGACTGTGTCTTTGTTCAAGACCAGGCTAGGAGGGATATTTGTTTTCTGCATGGGATATTTTTCCTTTTGAATCTGTGGAAATACTTTTTAAAGACAGGAAAAACTAACATTGTCCTCCACTTAATACATCAGTTGCTAGCCCTCTGTATATCAGCAATTCAATTTACAGAAACATCAATCTCATGCTGAAGGCTTTATGTGTGGATCTAAGCACTGTACTAGTATAGATTCTGGCTAACTATGGGAAATAAAATACAATTAGAAAACAGGGGCATGAGTACCCTGGAAGTGCACACAGCAGTTGACATCGGTGCCCTCCTGATAGTCAGCTGGGGCCAGTGCCCAAACAAACGTGTGGTAGTCCTTCACTGATGACCATTCCACCTGAGGAAGGAAACATGCACACACTGTTACACAAACACTTGAATACGAACGCTTTTTATTGTCTTGATTTTTGTGACAGTAATCAGGTTAACAAGACCTTGAAGAGCCCTATCCAGTCATTGCTGGCCCAGTTGTGCTGTGAGCTCAGTGTGTAGTGGCAATCGACTCTGCTCTGAGGGAAGTAACTGCAGCCCACGTTTCTGAACTCCACCAGCCAAGCCTTCTCCATGGCAACACAACAGAAAGGCAGGCTATTTTGCACCTAAGGGAAAAACACAATGTTAAAACTTGAGTTTCTATTTGTAGGTTGTTGTTTTTTTTTCTTTCTAGAAGTTCAAGGTAGAAACTGACATGCATGATTAGATGAGCTAATTGTGAAATAGGTAAGAGGTGAGCCCCAGAGAACAAACCTGACAGCAGCAGCACTCTGTGAATATCTATTCAGTGTAAGAAGAGATCCTGACTGAGCTCACACTTGAGGAAAGGACGCAAGATCTAAACCTTGGCGTCAGTGTGGCCTCTGAGCAACATGACATATTACATGTTTGTCACCAGGGCTATTTCTGTCATCGTCAACATTTGCTATTGTACACCGTCACGTGTGAGCATGCAGAGCAAGGTGTCTGGGGCCTCCAGCATGCATGGTGCTCAAATTCCACTAGGAAATGCACACTCTCCTTGAATTTTGTCGAATTCCTGCCTGCAGTTACCCACACCACAATGAGACACGTGTGTCCTCCAGAAACTATAATTTATTCATTTTGCATTGTGTGGGGTATTATAACGACTATATGTATGTGCTCATCTGTTGGATGTCCAGACTATTCTGTAGGGCTGCAAATAATGATTAATTTTTATGTTGATTAACTGTGTAATCTATCATACTGTGACAATACAATTTCCCAGAGCCCAAAGTAATGTCTTTATAATAACTTCTTTTGTCCTACCAACAATCCAAAAGCCAAAGACTCTTCATTTACTGTCATAAATGACAAATAATAGCAGCAATTCTCACATTTAAGGAGCTGTAACCAGTAAATGTTTCACACTTTTCTTCCAAAAAATTAGAGAAATTATTAATCGATTATCAAAATAGTTGTCATGAATTTTCTTTTAATTGATGAGTAATTGGTGCCAAATCGTGATAAGATACAGTGATGAAAACATAAAGATAAAATATTATAATGTGTATACATGTACACACATTATACTATGTCTATTAATATGACAACATTTGCAAAGAACTAAAAAGACCTGGAGACAACTGTAAAGCTCTATTTCTGTCATACAGTGTGTTGCACGTGTAGATTGACTGTGACTATGCCATACTTTATCTTCTGGGATACAGGCATAATCCAACATAAACACAGGGATGAGGAGTTTCTAATAGTGTAAAGCAGGAGGAGGGATACTAACACATTTTAGTGAACATTGTTTAACATTTTTTGCAGATACACTTGATCCATGACGAAAACGTACAGGAGCTCTAGGAGGGTTCACATTACACTCCACAAGGCTTGAGGCCCAACAGTAGCACATGTCGAGATAACTGTCTGCCATGCACGTCAATGCACGCCGAGGAAGACAAACATGTCACCGAGGCGTTCGGAGGTAGATCTGAACCTGTATTCGCTAATTGTCATGGTCCAATTAGGTAATGTGCAGCGCGTGCACGTCACACGAGACAATAACAGGCTTTGTTAACTACAAAAGACAGCTGCGCACATTATTTCTCGACCGTCTCTGGTGTCTCGCTTACCTTTATCTCCCTCACTTCTTCGCACACAGTCTATTCGAGATGTCTCTCTGTCTGATACTGGAGTCACGGTCCGCGAGAAAACAACTAAAACACGAGCGATACGGTCGCGCTTTCCTCCTCGGGCTCAGTTGCTCCACTAACCCGAAACAATAACAAAAAACCAAAGGAAAACACAAGCATGACAGCCTCTCTTCCACCGCGGAATTATGGGAGCTGCTGTTCTCCACGTCCATGAGACGTCACCGTAACACGGCACTTTAAACTACAATCCCCAAGCTCGAGGCAGAAAAGCGGTGGTCGCACGGGACGTAATATGATGCCTCTCATCGGCCGCCGTTACTTTTCTCATCGGGTGTCGAAGCACGGAGGACTATTGTTAGACTGACTTGTGGAATCTGGCCCAGGGAAATGAGTCTCTCGTGCGTGCGATGAGAAAAACAACGACATGATAAAACACGTTTAGCCTTTTCATTTGCTGATGTCATTTATATTCTTTTTTGGATGCAACGAATCTCATGCAGATGTTTACATTCCGACTGCTTTGTTGATGTCCATGTTGTTTTTCCATGTAGGCTTTTTATTTTTAATTACAGAAAACTACTAAGGGTTCATAATCTATATAATATTAGAGCTTTGTGTTTAAAATCCAATCAGTTGAATCGTTGTCCAGCATGAGACTGTTCAACCTAAGCAGATGTACTGAATTATCTGCAGTGGTTGATGAAGTACTCACATCTTTCAATTGATTAATTGCAGTACCGCAGTGTAAGAATACTCTGATACAAGTACTAAACTATTAACATTAAAAGCTACTAAATAAATATACTAAAGTACACAAAGTAAAAGTGCTAAAATTGCAAAGTTTATGAAGTCAAGGCATCAATGTGTTAGCCTCAGTAAGGTTGCGGATGTTAAAACATTGGGATTTTTATTACTTAATGCATTATACATTATAACAAACATTGTACTTTATTAGATTTTTATATTGTGTATTAATACTCTGAATCTGCAAAGTAGCAAGTAATTAAATACGTAAAAAATAAATAGTGGAGTTAAATGTACAATATAAACTTCCAAAATGTTGCAGAGTAAATGAATAGTAGCATAAAATGGAAATATTTAAGTAAACAATTGTACACAAGTAAGAAACATGAGTGATAGTGCTTAGCTGCATTCCACCACTGGTTATCTGTATAACTTTGCTTCGGAAAATCAGGCTCTAGAGTAGATCCTTTGACATCAGTCCATGTTTGAGATTTAATGTGGCCTTTGGGTTTTATTCAAACTTAGTAATCCTACTTTTTAGCTCAGTGATGCTACTTTTTGGAACTTGGCCAGGTTTGAGAATTGCTTTGAGAGAGACTTCTCAGCTCAGTGTGCCTTCTACCATGTTTGGTTCGAATGAAAGAGCAGTGTGATGTTGCATCACTAGACAGCAGATGGCAGTATTCCATCTTGGAAACCCAATGCTTTGTATTCAGGCTGTCACTGCAGACCATATACCCTCAACCATCTATAATACACTGTGCATGCTCTTTAACCCCCTGAGACTGTCCCACAGCCTTGTGAAGTCATTTTAGTAAACACTTTTTTTTGTCCTTTTCCATAATGTAGGAGAGAAAACAGGTGAAGTGAATACACTACTGTTTAGTTAGGCTGCAGAATTTGACACAAAATAGAAAAAATAAGATGCTTAAGGCCAACATCTCTTGATTAAGCCCGGTGCAATAAGGTTTCACAACTATTTCAATACAAAGTGTGAATGGCCAGGTAAATGGATGACAAAACCCTAGGATGAGGGATGAGGAAAATATCCCTGTTGAATGGACATGTATAAACATAATTTGTTTAATGTATTTATCTTGGACCAAAATACCTGTTTGTGTCTTTTGAATCAAACAGAGTTTTAAACATTGGCTTTTTGATTAAATGTGAGCTAGATAAGAATTAAATTTAAATGTTGATTAGAATTGATGATGAACATAGTTAAAAAAAATATCTCTCTTGCAGTGCACTCAGTGAAAGAAATATCCCAGATCATAAAATTGGGAATTAAAGATAGTATTTAAGATTTAAGGTTATCATGCCTTTGCAACTGGTGCTTAAATAATGCTCATCCTCTGTTATTACAGTTATTGATCATCTTTCTATAGCCTTCTTATTTATCTCTGCCCACTGACAAGTCAATGCAGTCACACAGTACTTTACTCCTCCTCAATTAGTAAGTCCAGTTTGGCTAATTTAGTCTGTTGAAGACACTATAAGGACGCTTCATGTAATTTTATGCCAACAGACAGTCGATGTTGAGACCCTATAAATTGTGTTTAAGTGGATTAATAGTGTGCTGAGCCTGTGTGAGCAGAGGGGTGCTGGAAATAGTGGCTCTCTATGCAGTTGGATAATTAAATCAGTTGTACTGCAAAGACTATCTTATTCAGTAGGCATTGTTTACATGTGGGTTAATAGTGAGGATGTTAGGAAATGAAATATGTTCAGGTTCTTAATTTTATTTTGTTGCAGCTGTAACTTCAACAAGAATCACAGTGGATGTCTTGCTTCTGCATCTGCTATCATGATTTGATTTATCCACTTATAAAAAACAGATATGCGTGATTATGAAAGACCCTTTTTTAAATTAATCATATACCCTGAATCCTATTAGCTTTTTCAGTCATTGTTTAGGGATTTGTCACACTGTTCTTCCAGGAGCCAATATGGCAGACCTCAGATAGCCTTGACTTTGAAGCGTCACTGTTGTGTGAAGCGAGAAGATGGCCGTGCGGGAGGAATGTGAGGCTTCACCCTAATAGAGACTAGACTGAAAGTGGATTGTCCATGAAACTGCTTGATCTTGACCTGACTGCCTGCTGTTATGGCTCCTCTGTCTGCCATAACCCCCCACCCTCTCATCCCCCACCCTCAACGCACGCACACACATGCACATGCACACCATATGAATTTATTCTTTTAACTCTGGGAAGTGTGAACTGGGCTAATGTCAACACTCTTAAGCTCTAAAAACTCCCCACTATCAACTGTTCTGGCACAAAATGCTCAGCATGCTGTTTATTTATCAGTTGTAGTACTTTTCTGCACAAATTTAATCCCTGTCGTCTGCTGATTTCTAGCAGCCTGGCTTGGAATTCCTCTCAATATAAGAAAATGGTATAGCCCCTGAGTGCTACTGCAGTTTTATTACCTGAGGTGGTCTGTCTGAATATAGCGTACCACATGTCTCATTCAAAGGGAATGGCAGGTATGTGTCACTAGTCATAAATTGTAACTTGCCTTCAGCAGTAATCAGTTGCCAAGGAAACCTCAAATGGGATTATGACCTTCTGTTGTGTGTAGGCAAGTAAACTGTTAGAGTTGTCGACATCCAAGAGACACACATTCAAGATTTATGTCAGTAAACAATTTATTTTCTCATCATAGTAAATTAATGCATGATGTGCCTTGTTTCATGCTCAAGGGTTTAATAATAACTGTCTGTTTGTGCATTTTCTATAAAGGATATAGTTACATACGGCAATATGAGCATTTAGAGTCAGATAACGCCTTTCGCTGTGGGGGCAGTGATGTAATCAGTGATGGCTGTATGACCATGTAGTCAAGGAAAGGCATTAGAAGGGTAGAAAACAAAGAAAGAGGGAGCGGGAGCAGAGGAAGGAGGGCAGAGTGTTGGGAGGGCGGAGATAGAGAAATGGGGGACGGTGGTATTTAGTATGCACGGCCAAGCTGCCCCATCTGCTTAGCGCAGCAGTCCCTGTCGTATAACTGTCTGCAGGCCGTGGGCCACATAAAGAATGTCTCAGATTTGATGTAATTCCGCAAAATTAATGACAGCTTTACTCGGTATGGGCCGTGAGGGAATGATTAGTGTTTGATCGTCCATCTGATATGTTCCCTTGGCTGGCTGCAGGAGAGATGCTCCACTATATGCCGGCATGCTGCTGCCTATGGCGAGCAAATACACACACCTATCCCAAAATCACTCCCGGGCCCCCATGCTCTAGTTTAGGTTTGAGTTCAGGTTCCCGTTTCCCTCAACACAGACAACCAATATCTTGTTAAACCCTCCGTGCTGTGATACTTCACATCAAAATGAACACCTACTGATGGGCTGGCTGCAGGCCCCACTGGTGGTATGATTGTGCACAGGGCAGTATTTATTTCAGGCTGTGCAGTATTTCAAAGGGAAAGTGGGCCAACCAGCATCCAATTTAGAGAACTCCGAGGTCACACTATGACCTTTTACAAGATATGCTTTACTGCAGTTGTGATTGGAATTGGGTATTAGTTTTTAAAAGAGATTGGGAATGGATTGGGAATTTGAGAGCAGAAATTGATCCACTGGATGGATTGCAGGAGTTGGACAAGTGGAATTCCTCTCCTCCTTTTAATTCAGCCCCACCTCAGCTGGCCCAACCCCCCATCTCTTTCCTCCTCTTGGGCTGCTGCGTTTACAAGCGAAGGGGGCATTCTGTTTTACAAGTGAGCCTGGTGCGTCTCGGTGTGCTAGCAACATTAAAATTGAACCCGTCTTATCTGTGCAAAGCGTGAGGCTTTACATCAGAGGCTGTCACGCTGCTGCCATGAGGCTCCTGTGTGCATTTTATGTAATGCGGTGCAGTCAAAACACCCAGTGGACAATTAAAGTGAGCTGATAGATAAACAAGTGATTGAAAACAGGGATGTTAGTTTGTGGAATGTAAGGTAATACTCTGGGGGAGGGTGACCGTTTTTTAGTATTGTTAACAAGGCCGACACATGACATGCATTTGTCAGCCAAATCAAGTGTCATCTCTTTTCTAACAGACGGATCTGGGGAGAAATTTTGTTTTCAAAGTCGTACCTTTTCTGTGCTGAGTTGCATATGGCAAAGCTAATTTCCCATCTGACCATTAGCACTCTGGTCCAGTACCAAGCATGGGGAGCCTAATGCAGTAAAGGCTTGGGGAGGGTTGTTCTTCTGCCAACACAGATTGTTGGACAGATTGGCAATCCTTCACTGTGTATGGACGCGGTGTTTTTCCCTGAAATTGTCGGCCATTATAACAAATTACTTGCAAAAACACCATTAAAGTAAACAAAAAACCTCTTGCATCTGTTTTGATGTTCGGCCTGTTCCAGTTCAATTGCAGCTCTGTTCATTATCCTCTCTCACTTTTCCTCTTCCCTCAGTATTTTTCCATTTTTGTACTCCCTTCCATAACACTGTCTTTCCAAATTACTTGAACGTGTTTCCTCCCGCCTGGGTCCCCCCTTCCCAATCGGCATCCTCTGATCTCCTTTCATTCTGCTCTCTTTCTTGGCCCACCTCTCCTCCCCCACTGCTTTCTCTTTCTCCTCCTCATTTTATATTTTTGGCTGAGCTGAGGACCTTTCTTAGCGCAGTGACCTTTCTGGTTTTAAATTAAGCCCCACTGCGGCATGTCTCTCTTCATAGACCGCCGGTTACGAGCCTTCAGAGAACCGCAAAAAAATAACGATTCTGATGAAATGGCCCCTTTAAAAAGCTCTTCCAAATTCCTTTTACATTTTTCTTACCCTCTTTCCCCCCTTTCTGGTCGCATTAATATTCACACTAATGAGGAACATCCTACAGAGCAGGCCATGGAAAATGTGAGATGAGACACACGCACATGCCTCCCCACAGTCGCATCGTACACACACTGTTGCTCATTGCTAATGGGTTCTAATCAAATGCCATGTATGTTTGAAGTGATTTATGAAAACTGGGCACCCTTTGCTTGCAATGGGATTGCTTAATCAGAAAGAGACCATTTTTCAATGGATAACCTAGTTTGTGGCCTTTTAGAAGAGACCATGTTTTGCATTACGTGATTAATAGGCTCCTATTAAATTGTATTTAGATGATGAAGAGTTTTACTGCACTGAGGTCATGTCATTACCTGGTAGTTGTGTATTTGTTTCAATACTTCACATGTGTCCAGAATTTCACAGTATGATGTCAACAGGCTGGCGCTGTTCAAGGAAACAAGGTGATGATAAACCTCAGTGCAGAATAGTCATACAGCACCTCCCAGGTGCTGAGTAAGGTTGTAATGGCCTTGTTTACTATCATCGTCCTCTGGTCTCCTGTGCATAATCCTGCCTTGCTTTCGGAAAATGGAAATGAGAAATCTGACTCAAGTCAACCAAAGCGTGATACTCCGAATTGCGCCAAAATTAATTGAAACAACATGAGCTGTGTCTGCTTTCCAAAGCCACAATCAAACCATACCTGTTCATTGCACCCCTATAAAACTTGAGACAGAGAAAACAGCAGCAATTAGAGAGATTAATCAGAGTAAGCAAGCTCTCCAGTCAGAGCTGGGCAGAAGGCCTCATGGAAAAAGTCTTCCAATGATTGTTACAGTAACAAACTACAAAGTTTACTTCACTACAATGAATACACAAACTTGGGTGTTATGCAGACGTGTATAATATTATAATCTTGATTTAATTAGGTCATCTCAATGAGATCAAGAGATCGTTTGCAAGAAAGACCCGAGTGCAGAAAGAATAATCACAGTCATCTTGGATAATCCAAAACTAAAAGTTTAAAATCACACAATGAGATCATAAAGATTACAAATCCTTTAATGGAAGGCAGTCTTTCCAGATTGAGTATGTATCCGTGGGTCATCTACTACTGAGATTTGGTCTGTTAACTTAAATTTTATAAAGAGCAATGATACACTAAAGCATCAAAGTAAGACGAGCTTTGTAAACAAAGATAATGGTGTGTAATTCTCTTCTTGTTGCAGGTGAGGTCCAGCTTGCTTTTCATATAGTGCACACTGATTAGTATTTTTGTAATGAAGCATAAGGCGCAGTGGTACCGGCAACATGAAAGATGTTTTTTTCTGGAAGAGGTTAGCACCATACTGGGTTTATTGCACTGGGAACATGGCTTTATTTAAGCACATTAGAGCTGCACTTTTTCCAGCAACATATTTTGTGTCATAAAATTTCCACTGACAACCTCTTCGGATGCAGAGAAGAAAGAGTGTGGAAAATTCAGAGCAACCTGTGACTTGATGTGAAAATATGCCGATATCAAATGTACTGCTTTTCTCCACTCAACAGATTGGTCTTCTGCACTAAAGGCGAGCACACTGTAGCCTTGAATATTAATCCCTCCTCTCTTATATGGGCTGCATCTAACAACATGCAGAGATGATTTCTAGGGCCTCTCTTCTAAGGTGCTCCTTGTAGCCTTGGTAACCCTAATGAATTATGGGCCAGCCCTGTTAAAACATGTGTGGTATTACCCCATTCCAGGGTGTGTCCTCCTGGGTGTCTATGAATCACTGATCTCATCAGACTGGTTCTTTCTCTCCCTCTCCTCCTTACTCTTCACCTCTCTCTCCCTCACTCTTTCTCTCTCCCTCTCCTCGCTCCCCTCCCCCATTCCCTGTCACACTCCAGTCCCCCCGGGGCGTCTGTCTGTGATCTGCCAGGCTCATCAGTGTAGGAGAGGAGAAGACTAACTGGGAGACCGTACCGGCTGTAAATCTGACCAGGGAGGGAGGGGGAAACCTGCAGTGGCCACACTTCCACTGCAGCCGAGTGAGTCCCAGCAGCACCCCCCCACCCCCAGTACGTTGAAAACCCCTTACTTGCATCAACATGTACAGACACTCACAAACACTCAACAAGGCAGTTAGTACTCAGGTGTTCACTGCTCACCTAACTTAACTTGTAATTAGCCAAACCTGTCTTAACCTGTGAATGATAACGAGTTCTCATGATATAGCTTTGCCAAATTTCTAAAGGAACAAGTCAAACATGTTAGAAATAAATTACGATTAAAAACAATAACTTAGAGTGCCTGATTGGCCTATATCTGGGAGAGAAGAAATTAAATGAATAAATGTTGTATGCATAGAGAAGATTGTAGTTTTTTTAAGTGTTTACTATTTCCTAGAAAGGGGATGACTACAAACGTTTGCTGCTAAGGAGGTGATGAGATTTTGGTTCTGTTCTGTCTCAGAAGTGAGAAGTATTATTTAATCCATGGTGCTATGCAGAGGTAATTTCAGTTGCTATAAAGCCTTGGAAGCCTAGCACTGATCTGGACTGCAATGCAGTGAGGTGGGCCCGTCTCTCTCATACATACATTTAGCTGGGTGTGATACCATTCCATACACATAGACACACACCCTCCCTCTCCTTATCTGAGAAATAAGCATTTTTACAGAGTTTGAGCTGTAAAAGGAGAGGAGCAGATAGCCCATAAATCTAGCCATAAAAACGTTAAGTTGTCAGAGGTGCCATCAGCTATCAATCGTGTGCGGCAAGCTGATGAAGGGGAAATAGGTGATAAAAAACAGCATTTTAGGGAAATTATGTCCAGTCTTCCATTTGCGAAGTGCTGCAGTCGCATCACGGCAGAATCTTAATCACTGGCTGGTGTGGCCAGGGACTGTTCCTTGGTGTGACAGTGAGGAGGAGCACACCCTGGTGGGAGGGTTGGATATTGAGGAAGGAGGAGAGCCATAGGGGAAGGGGGGGGCGTTGTAGAAAATTATACAACTAGCATAAATCACTTCTACACTACCATTTTTCTCTCTCCCTCATTTTCTCGCTTCTCCCATCTCCCTCACGCTCTCTCCCTCTTTCTCTCCTTCATGGCCGTGCATCTCCCTCTCCTCATTTGCACTCCCACTGCTCCTCACCCTGACCGTCCCCCCTGGCTTTCTGCCCTTTATTCTTCTTTCAGTCCCTGGCCGTGTGCTTTATTTGAAGTACTACTGGTCACCCGCACTACCTTGCTCTCCATCCATCTCAACTTCATTTCCACTGTGGTTTGTTTACATGCTTTCTTTATTGATCTGCTTTTTGTTGCCTACCAGGGATTTATCCCCCTGTCCATGGAACTGTATTAGCGAACCTTGAGATTGACTTGTCTCTCTGAGATGGTCCAGATATAGTCTGTTCTTGAAATAAAAGAAAATGCCATCTGGGCTGCCGCTTATTTCACACTTTATCAGACAGCTCTGTGACAGGATTCCTGGTTGCTTCTTTATTGTGGAATTTTCCTGCCCAAATAGAAAAGCAACCAGTGATGCTTTTATATCCAAAGGCATTTTAATACAAGTTTATTCATTGAAACGGCTGCAAGAGCAGAGTAAATTACGCAGTACCCTGTAGCTGTTTTTTTTATTAACTTAGATATAATACAGTGTGTGTCTTATTTGTGAACGTAAGGGAGTGTTGGCTTGTAGCACAGAGAAGAGAAGAGAGTACCCTCGCCGATTGAATTGATAAATGCCTTCATTGTCTGATCTGTGACTCCCCCTTTAATCTAAGGTCATTTGTTAATTAATTTGAATAGCCTTACAGGCTCTGGTTCTGCTCCAGTAATCTCTGTTGAGTGATGTCATCCTGCACTGAGCAGACTTTAAGCACTGCGAAATGGATGCAGTGATGCATGTTCAGCTGCAGTGGCCCTTCTAGTATATTCTCTTCATTTATCAGAGGAAGGTGTTACTGAGCACAAAGCAGTCCTTAAGGAGTGAAATACCAACGCTATATTTCTCACCTAAAATGGTAACAAGGAGATTTGACTGGTGATTGATTATAAAGGGCTAATAGTTCTAGTACTGATGAGTTTATGAAGTTTTAATGCCGACTTCATTCACCAAAGTTGCTGTTCATCTACCAAGTGGTTCACTGTGGTGCTGCTTCATGTTCAGATATTAAAGATGCTTTCTGGCAGTGATCACAGTTAGTCAAGTCTTGTGTCAGGGGCTGTGCTGCCACCCTTAGTTAGACTGTGGTACTGTAATGCAGTATCCATTTCCCACAGCGTCAGTTTTGGTGGGCTACTCTGCAGTTCAGTCACACAGCGTGTGTTTGTGACAGAGGGTAGTTTAACAACACATCTAACCTTACTGCATTACGGCTAGTGTACCAGTGAACAGGCAGGCTTTATGTAAAATGGTCTGTCACAAAGATATACTGTCCCCACTGTGTTTAAGCTTTTCCACCCTCTGACTGCGGTTAATATTTAAAAAGAACTAGGTATTAACTTTGCAAGCGGTGGGGTCCTCTCATGCATTTTTTTTTAAATACATTTAGCCCATCATCTTTTGCTTACTATGTTTGAACTTTGCTTTATATTTGTTGTCTACCTATTGGTATCTATAGGTGTTACTGCTGTAAGAGTAATGAGCATTTTACCCGATGTATAGTTGATGCACATTGATTCCTGGCACAGATCGAAACAGTTCTTTCTGCGTATGTAGTCTTTGTTACGGATATATAATTTTAGCTTTTTAAGTATTGCCCAAAAGTCTAAATGAAATAGGAAACGCTCTGATCTCAGCTGGCTGGTGATATAATAATATTTTATTGCACAATGCCAAAGACCAGGAAATGTGTCATTATCAGTCAGTTTTATTTGTATAGATTGCAGTAGTTTAAGTGTGTTTTTGAAGGATATGCTATGTCAGTACCAATGTTTTTATTCAGAGGCTAATTCTTTTGCCTTTGTGTCTTAAAGATTTGAAATAAATGATAAGCCTCTGGGGTTTTTTAGGTGGACTGCATCCTCCTGGATTCACCTCAAACAATGCAGATGGCGTTAATGAAGGGTAAATATGACTATTTTTTTTAAAACACAGGACCATTTTCTGGGATATTCTGTTGAAGGGAGTGGTTTTCCTTTCTAATGAAATGTTAGTGCAGTGACAGTCCTATCTGCCAGGGGGCAGTCGAGCACACGCATCAAGGCAGGCAGCCCAGAGACACAGACGGTCCTGCCTCTGCAGATCTCCATTTCTCCCTTTGTGGCAGTATTGCTGTTTCTGTCCTTCTATCTGAAGACATTGAAAGCAAGTTGCAAATTAAGTATATCTGTGTAGCGTTAGATTAATTAATGTTGAGATTAGTCCTACTAAATGTATTGGAATTATTTAAAGTCGGGGATATAGTTCTGCTGTAATTATAAGCACTCACTGGTTTATATCCCATATTAATGTTCTCTTCATTAGCATTAAATCATGTCAGTCATTTTCCATTTGGAGGTCAGAGGAGGCAAAATGAGGGATGGCGTGAAGATAATCTTATCTATAGGACAATGTCTGGGAAAAAAAGCAGAGTTAAGACTATAACACATTAATGTTAAAGCATTCAAAAAGTTTAAACAGCGTACATAAAAAGAACATTTATTCAGTCTCCAAAGTAAGCTTGCCAGTTACAGTTCAATGAATTCAAAATGTGGAGTTGTAATTTTCTACCCATAAAACTGTTGAAAGAATTTCATTCATTTCACTACTACTCATTTCACTACTCGGCCCATTTATGACCAATAAGAAATGGATACATTAATGTTATTGCACATTTGAATAATGGTGCTGCACTAAACTTCTTACTGAACATTCACCAAATGGTTTTGTTTTTTTGCTTTATTCTAAACCAAAGAAAGTAAAATCAAGTGATGATTCCAGGCCAGTAATGATGAAGTTTTGGAAGCGATTTCCTTCTTTATGTGTTTATAATAGAACATGATTAAATTAAATATTGCTGTTTGTTTTTATTCACAAGTAATTTGTTTTCTCGCTCTCAGCACTCTGACGGTCGGTCTGCTGCTTTTGCTCAATGGGTGTTTGCAGAAAAGTATGTTGATTGCTGAAGTATGGTCGCATAGCATGCTGTGTAGGGCTATTTGTTATTGTGCTATAAAGGTGATTACATCCTAGGTTTAAACTTGTTTTCAAGCCCAATGTCACTTCTGTTTCCTCAGCCCGCCATAGAAGAAAAGTCATAAACCTTTTTCTTTTTTTTTTTCTCGAGCAACCGTGTTAAAAAGAACACCTGTAACTCGACACACAGGCCTCTCTACTCAAATGCCAGGGGCAGCTTTATGACTCATGGGAATGGGGACACACGGCTAAACAGATAGTTTGTGCACAAGCCTATCCCTTAACTTAAACATTCTCCTGGTTTCAGACAAAATGTGCATTTGGACAACATCTGAATGGAGGCCATTTTGGTTTGGCCTTATGTTTGCACAGTCCTAGGATTGTGCAGGCGCTAGTGGGGGATGGGTGGGCTGCTGACGCTACCCTGAAGACTCCTGTTAATGTTTTAGTCATTCTGGAGCCGCTGGGCTGCGAGACAGATTCAGTCAAAAAGCATTTGAGCACCCTCAGGTCCTAGGAGTGATTTACTGCGTATTTGGACATCTGCAAAGAGCTTTTGCACCTTGAAATTCTCTCTCTCTCTCCCTCCCTCTCAGTCTATCCCTCTTTGCAGTAGTAAACCCTTGGGAATGTTCTGTCATACTGAGTCACCTTGAAGGTATCCAAGGTAGAGTCACTTCCTGTCACCTTCTCTCTCAGTGATCCACCCCCTCCCTCTCTTCTACCCCTCCATCTTACTTCATCTGTCTATCACCTTCAAACCTTCTGCTCAGGCCTCAACCACACCCCTCTCATTTTGGCCATCAGATTTAATGTGTGCTGCTCCTGCTCCTGCTTCTGTGTATCTTAGCCCACCGCATGCTTACCAGCTGGACACATCAATCCATGTGACAGGTGCTTGTCAGTGTGCTCCTTACTGGGCCGAAGCCCAAAAAGGAAACGCCAAGTCTTAGACAACACAACTCTACCAGGAGAAGAGAAAATGTATCAACACATCATAGGATAGCTGTCCTCACCAACAAGACAAGTGCAGGTAACTGGAAAGCAGTTATGAGTATGTTACGTTACCTAGACAAGTTGTATTTACTGCTCTGTTGCCTATGGCGGCCACCCTGAGTCGAGTGAAGGGGAGAGCCGTCAATGGTCATCAATAACAGGTCTGTGTGGTGTGGGTGGTGCAGGCTGTGTGGCATGCGTTTTAGAAGTGATGGCCAGAGGCCCTCTGTCTCTGCAGCTCTGAAAATATGGTGTCATTAGCATCTGTGTCTCCATAACTGGGACTGTTGCTGAAGAGGCCCAAACATATCTGGTATGCAGTGTTTAGGAGGCACGCAGACAGGATAATTGCTGGGCAGAATCTGTCCGCAGCTCCAGACTTTCAAGTGCTCATTGCCTTTGAGCGTTTTACACCCCAAGTGGCTGAATAGCCCAGGGGAAACGAGGTCTGCATTGATTTATTGCTCACCCTTAAGTCTTTTGTTTCTTAAGACCAAGGATGACTCAATCAGCCACCAAAGAAGGAGTCTCAAAATGGAGTTTGTTATATTACTGATTTTTGACTTTGGTTTAGTAACTTGTTGCACATAGAAATCAGAATGCCATAAAGTAGAGCTAGTTTGCTAAGCCATTATTTCTTACTGGTGCATTCCCTGAGATGTTGGCTGCATTTCATAACCACAGCAGTCTCCCTGCCAGTACCAGTGATTACAGACAGAGAGTGTTCTCATTGAGGTGGAGTGAGATTTGGAAAGATTTTAGGCTAAGTCTGAAACCGTATCTGCTTATACAATAATTTATGTTGGATAGCAACATCTTTCTCCCATACTAAGGTCTTAAATAACAGGGTTACATGTCAAGAGGCACTTTGTTCTTCATTGTGTTTCTTAATTTTTTTTGTGTATGAGGGAGACATTGCAAGGCCCTTTAACGGAAACTACAATGGAAGATTAACTATCACGTATCCTTCTTTATCTCTCCTCTCCTCACTTATTTTCTTGTTAAAACACACAAAAAAGAGTTCATAATTAGTTGCATATGGTGCTCAACTGGCATACCCATTTATTTGTGTGCTGGCCAAGACATATTTACAGTCAAATGTTATGTCTTGCTATAAACATATTTATTGTAAAGCTATACACTTGCGGGGATGACACAATGATTGACACCACAATGAGGAAAAGAGTAGAGAGCCTGCGTATGACTTTTCATTCCGTTAAGAGCAATTTTATACTTACCCAACAAACAGCAAACATAAAGTAAACTACAGCTTTGTGACAATTATGGTCTTGTCTGTGTTGTCCAAAATAAAGTTTTATTCTACATTAAGCACTTATTTCCTCAGTGGAATGAAATACAGAAGCTGGCTGGACACAATAAAAGCTACACCTGTACAGTGCAACACAAATGGGTTGTAAAAAAAGATACCTCTCTTAAGAAAAAGCTATAATACTATACTGTATTACAGACTGTGTTGGAAATCTGTTTTTTTTTTATTTAGTACTTTGTCCCCCCACCTCCAAATGTAAAAGAGCAGGTGTGTTTAATATTTTGTTTTTAAATAGTTTCTGAAAACTTCACACCTTAAATTATAAAGCCAGTCAAAACAGTTCTCGGTCATAATCATATATAAGCTTAAAAGGTACTTAATTGTACTCAGTGTCACACAGGTTGTTTTACTGTATCCACCAAGCTTAAATTTGTCAGCCCAAAGCAACATGTCAGGTGACACATACATGTTCGATGACAGTTAAGTACACCATATGCATTTGCACCGTTTCGTATTTATATGCACAGTATGTTGGTAAGTTCATGGATATTGCACAATTTGGCTACATTTTGACAGTGAAAAACAAATTATCTCTGCACAGTGAAATGTATCGTTGTTGCCAGTTGAGTCCAAACTGGGAAACTTTTGGCTTCCATCAAGATTTTGCTTAAATTAGAGCTGGAATATCTCTCCATTTGAACAAACCCCTGCTTAGCCCTCTAAGGTATGGCTCGAAGTATGCTAAACCTCAGCCAGCAGCCATTACTTGCCAGCACTATAAATGCCCAGATGTCAGTACCTAAGCAAAGCTTGACAGGAGGAAAAATGATTAAGACAAGCAGAATCTCCAATACATGCACAAAACACCAATAGTTACTAAGAGATGTTTGCTTGAGGTTACCTTATCAAATAAATCCATGTGACCTGACAGAACAAGTTATACATATTCAGTGACAACAGTAGCTTTGAATTAATGTTCATGGGATCAACATTGCTCTACTATTCCCTTGCAGTTTATGACTCATTTCAGATTGACTAAGAGTTTGGTGGAAACTTGTACGCATCATGACAATTTGCAATATATAGAGATTGACATTTAACCCATTCAATCCCTCGACGGAAATAAATAGTGATACAGGCTTTCTGGCTATATCATTAGAGGCTACCTAATGGCTTCCATGTTGCTCTGAAATGGTTAGTGTTGGTGGTGAAGAGGTTGAAAGGCAGTAGTGAAAAACAGTGACATCAGCATATGTAACTGGAAACATATGAAGTCTAATTATGTAGTATCCCTTTTTGCCGTAATGGAACAAGAAGTTGAACTGCTTCACAGGTGTCAAAAAAGACAGGAAACATTTTTCTGAATAATTAATATGGAAAAATCGTTGACACAGGAGGGAAAAGTTTCGATGAAGCCATGTTGTGCAGAGACATAGTCCCTCCATTCGGTCAGAAGTAGACCAGAAAAATAGACCCTTTTCTCTTTTGCAGTTTGAACTCCACCCACATGACCAAATAAGTCCACAAAGCTGCACTATACTCCACCTTTCTTCGCTACAAGGCAAAGGGTTTTGCGGTCTGATTAAAATAATACTTTTCCTTTTTGCAGGACTTTTATGACAACGATGTATGCATACACTTGTGCAATTATTCACAGGGACACATCAAGGCACCAGACATGGGTGTGTGCTCATGCAGACATGGAAAACCCAGTGAAGTTGAGGGAAAACTGCGTAGATGAAGGGAATTAAAGACCTTGTCAAATGACGGTTAGTGGTTAACTCTGCAGAGGTACAGCAGTGGCAGTCCAGAGTGATGCACCACGCAAAGTGATTCTGATTCACAGCTTTTGCTGTTGCTGTTGTGGACAACTTTAAGCGCCCCTGCCAAATCCAATCATAAATAAACAGACAACCTCCCACCGAAAGTTAAAACAAGCGATTGGAGTACATTTAATTCCTAAATTTATAGCCTTTATACCAGTTCTTTATACAAAAACTGACAGTAAGTGACTGTTAAACAAGATTAAAAAAACAGTTTATTGATTGTAAAAGGTCTAGTAAAGACGACCTTTATTTTTGAGTTACGATGTGATGAAAAAACTGTGAAAAGCTATGGCTCATGAAATATCTATAAATACTCATAATATAGCCAAAACGGGAGTCTGAGCTTTGTATTATAGTTTTTGTTACACCTAATTTGAAATGGGAACACATACTAAAACACATATTCCATGTTTTACCCTGTGTATGTGTCAGTCAAATATTGTGCTACCAAGACTTCTTTCCAGGTACAACAACATCTCTTAGCACTTGCCCTGTCACTGCAGTAGAAGAGAAGATATCTTGCTCCTCAGTAGGGATGCTGTACAGAGCTTTCAAAAACCATCCAGTAGGCTATGCACCTTATGTAAAAGTGTGAGATATTTAGCAATGCTGTGTTTCAAACTCATGTAGGTCCCCACTCTCAAAGTGCAGTTGCGTTTTAGACACACAGATTTCAGGACTGATGATGGACAAAGGATAAACAAAAACATAGGCTGTCATATTTTCTTTCCAAAACTTAACTATTAACTACCCATCAACTAATAATTCCCCTGAAATCATTCCCATGTTTGTTTTTTGTTGTTGTTAGGCAGTAAAACACATTTTAAATGTGAGATACAATTTACAAAATTTGGGATCTGAGCTTCATTAGATTATTACTTTTTAGCAGCTTTTCATAATTCCACCAACTGCAACATATCTTGTGAGAGAAAACTGGCATTTAGCAAAATTAAGTATTGAAATTTACAATCCAAACAAGGTCCATTTAGGATATTTGGCTTTAAAATGAGTTCAACCAATCCATCTGAACTATTTCTGTTTATCTTTATCTCTGCATGTCTGTTCATCTGCACTGTAAACCAATCAAACCACGGTAATCAATCTTCTTGATTTATGCTTTCACTGCAGCTGGGCTGAGTCCTCTTATGTGCATTTATGGCTGTCTTGCTGTGTGTGGGTGTGTTTTGTGTCTGTGTGTTGTGTCTGTGTGTTGTGTCTGTGTGTTGTGTCTGTGTCTGTCTATGTGTGTATAAGAGTGTGTGGGCTGGTGTGTGGTTGGTATAGCCTGGCTTTGTTGGGTAAACCTGTCACATCTTGATTGGTTTCTATATAATTTAGTCTTGCTTGGATGGACAGATGCATTTGACAGAATGGCAATACTGTCATCTAGCCCATATGGTGATATGAGGGTCTTGTTGGTGCATTTGTGAGGATCTCCTTGGAGCACAGCTCACAACTGTCCACCCTGCAATAGTCTATGCATCTGTAAGATTGGTTCTGCACAATAAGATTGAAAGGTGACTATCAAGTTGCTGATACCTCCATATGTTAGATTCCATTATGTCAGAAGTGATTTTTTTATTTTACAATCTTTTGACATAAACCTTAATCCACTCGAGAAACTGACATGCAATCAGCGTCATTACCACAAAGCCAGTCAACCTAAAAGGTTTACTAAGTCAGACACAGCCTCTGTCACTTGACTTTGACTTGACACAAACACATTATAGTTATTGATGTTATTATATTCTTGTGTTAATGCCTGAATAATACAACAGACTATTTTGGTCAGAATAATATCACCTTATCTAACAGAACATTACCACAAATAACTAAATGTCTATATAATTATTGTATCTATATTTTTCATCCTGATACTTACCCTTCTGACTTCAATAACCTGTGAGACATCCTTGAATTTATTTAACATGGCTGCATATCTGCATGCTGGTATACTGGATTTTGTATTTCACAGCTCAGAACTTTGATTATTCAAATATCACTGTCTGATCCTCTTTACTGATAATGCTTGTACATTTTTTAATTGTCACTGGCCACCACTTAAAATATCACATTATAGAAGCAGATGTATACAATTTAGAGCTTGAAATTATAGTTAGAGGAACAGTTTGGCATTTTGGAAAATGCTTATCTCCCTTCTTGCCAAGTGTTTGAGTGTTGCTATGTTTTAAATCTCTAGTTGGAGCCAGCAGCCTGTTTGTTTAGCATAAAGAATGGTAAAGTGACCCTCTTAGACATATTTATGTCAAGCTAAGTTAACTGGCTTTTGAAACTGCTACTTTTGAACCATACAGACACAGAAGTGACATTTACCTCTAATCTAAGTCTGGTAACTAATTAAATGAACACCATAAACAATAGCCTGATCAGCACTCAAACAGCACTCAGACTGACACTCAATCTGACTGTCATTCTGTGATTGATTCACCACTTCATTATCTCCAGAACTATCCAATGGATTGCTATGAAATTTTGATATTTTGAAAACTGTATATTTTTCAAAACTTGGAATTTGATTTAGAATGATCCAGATAATGAAATCTCCCCTTTCTCAGTCAAGAATCAAAATGATCTCACTGACTTTGACTGAGCTTTTCAAAACATTGGCTGGTTGGATCATGGTGAACCCAGTATGACCAGAAAACGAGTTTCAGATCTCCCCAGTCTCTTCGTCATCACCTCTTACATCATGCTAACTTGGCTCTATTGATTGATTAAGTAGTTAAGTAGCTTTGATGATGTATGTGGTGGTCTGTGTAATTAATTGGAATTTCACTGTACGTTTAGATCTTTAAACAAACACTTACTGGTTCACAGAGTTCAAATCTATGATATACCTGCACAAAAGCTAACCATAGCTGGCTAGCCCCTCTTGGGCAACGCACAGATATCCATATACACAGATATCCATATACACAGATATCCCTATACACAGATATCCATATCCACACATATCCATATGCATGTCTATCTGAGGTGTTGTCGATAGCTAACATTAAATAAAGCATTTAGGAACTGTGAATACAGCAGCTGTTGTGGAGTAACCACAATACTTAGTAAAGACTCAGTAATTAACCTCAGTGCAATATTTGCTTCACTGACATTACAGCATTTCAATAAATACATTTAACATTGAAAACACATTGCAGCATTATAACATACAAAGAGAAAAACATATATTGTGCAAAATAAACCTATATAGCAGTAGGAGTACAATTCACATCATCGGTGACCTCTGCTTTGGTAACAATGGCAGACTGGTTACTGGTAAATAAAATATTTAGTTTCCTTCAGGCTGGGCGGGCCAACTCCCAACACAATGGGATGGGTAACGCTGCTTCCAGACAGGCCAGTCAGCAGCAAGAGACACTGCAAAGAATACAGCTGTTAAAGAAGAAGCTTGCTTCAGATTCAGGCCTGTGACCAAAGTTGTGGCGTTGTTGCCTAATTAAACAATAAAAAGCACCATTAAAACCGTGTTTGGACCCTGCATTCCTGTTGTCTGTGTTTGCCTACTGTGTGACCACAAATATGTTTGATGATACAAACAAGTCACAATTCTGTGAAACTAGACTTGGAGAAATGATTTGTCTGCATTTGTTCCATCTATGTACAGCTGTTCTTCCTGGTGTTTTCGGGAAGAAATGTGACCTAACCATATTTTGCAATAGTTTCCATTTAGTCATTAGAACTAAACACTTTCAGATTTAAAGAGGACATTCAGTTTAGAGTTGATATGTAATGGACATCTTGGGAAACAATATCTGCAAGAAGGAAAGCCGGGGCTATTTGTTGCTTCAAACGATCCTGTATTTTGTCATCAAATTAATCTAGATGCCCAAATGCATAATTTTGTCTTGATTACATTAAAAATGGGATTACAAAATCTGAATCCATATGTTTAGGATAAGAACCAACTAATATAATCCTGTGAGATCAGTTTGAAATGACAGCCCCAGGTTTTACCTCCTGCACCATGAGCGGGTTGACATTTTTGTTTCTTCATGAAATGTCTTGACAGCTGTTGATGGATTGCCATGAAATGTGGTAAAGGTATCCATGGTGTCCAGGTAATGAATCATAATGACTTTAGGGATTTCCATCTCACACCACAATGAGGTTCACATTTGTGGTTTTGAGTGAAAATTCTCAAAAATGGGTTGCCAGGAAATTTTTTAAAACATTTTATTTTCTAGTACCTGCATTTGGTCAGTATTTTGGCTCATGACTAAATACTCGCAAAACTATAGGCATTCTGATCAGTCTCAGCTTTACTTTGTTTAGTTCTATTTGGCAGATGTTGGCATGTTGGCACCTTAAACTATGATGAAAAACATGGTTAACTTTTTGCTTAACATCAGCATACCAGTATTGTAATTTGTGAACATGTTAGCATGCTGACAGTAGCAATGAGCTCAATGCAACACTGCATACAAGTGCAGCCTCACAGAGCTTCTACCATGTAGACACTTAGTATTATTAGGAGAGAGTATTCACTCTCACATTGTCTTGGATAATGTCCTGAAATTGAGTACGAACTTTCCTGACTATTTAAATTTTGAATTTTTAGGCGTCATCTCAATTAAGACCCTTCTTGCATGCCCATGGCAAAACTTTTGTGAGATACCAGGAAACTGACAATATTTGATTTGAAACTTAATAAATGCTTGTGCTTGTGACTGACAACAGATAAATGAACTAAATGCCTTAAGTTTACTCACAAGACATTTGTCTGCAGTTTTTTTTTTAAATCAACAAAATCATGAAAATGTATATAAATCTCAATTATTGCATTACGCAACACATTTCTGCTTCATGCGACATCCAAAAATTATGCAGTATCCACAGCTAAGGATCTTTGATTCACCAGGTCACATCATCGAGCAAACAAGAAGACTATTAAAATCAAAAATATTACAAAGGTGTAGCAATTCCTCAGCCACTGTTCATCGCAAGCGAGTTTAACATGTTATGTCAATCCTTTTTTTTCCCTCAGATCCTCCACTTTGGTAGATGGTCAGAACCACCGTCATAAGATAACATCACCTTTTTTCAAGTTTGCTCCCAAAGTTGAAGACAAAATATTATGATCTTACATGGTGCTCAAATAAATGATATGCAACTGATCAGTCTAGGAGATGTGTTCCAGCGTCATACAAGACATAATGAAATGCTGAATGAAACAACAAGGATCTATCTAAATTATGATTTCATTTGGTATATTTTAGGGACAAGCCTTAGAAAAATCCAACAGAAATAGCACGCGTTGTATTTCAAAAGCAACAGAGGAGCAGAAATGAACAAAGCTGATTTAAAGCAGCTCACAGGGACCATTGGATACCGCCCCAGTGATCTTTATTGCATTTCACTTTACTGTAAGAGACTTGTTCAAAGATCAACCATTTAACATCTTTCGAGAAGAGTGGACAACCCACCATTCCAACACATGTTATTTAATTAGTTCTTCCATCGGTGGGCAGTGGTGACACAAAGGAAATATACCACAGGAGTATGACATAGTTAAGCTATTTTATGTTTCCTACATTCCATGGATAGTTTCACAATTATTTAGTGCATGCTACTTTTTCTTCGGTGCAGTAGCTCATTCAACTGTTTATAGATTTAATGATGTTTTGGGTGGTCTAAAATCTGTCAAACCCTTGTTTGTCTCCGATACCTTAGAAGTGGCTGAGTCAGCAAACCCTGCCTCTTCATGCTCAGAAAGACAAAGGAAGGAAGCTGTACTGCACACTGAGTCAGAACAGCAGGAAGCACACAAATCATTTACACAACTGGAGGTAGCACTAGCGCTACAGAATAGTAAAGCACTTCTATTCCAGGTTCTAGTATCTCCTTTGCCTCATAAACTGGTCGTATGTTTCCTCATTCATTGACAACACTAAGAGTCTACAGCAATGCTAAAGGATCTGTGAGGCTATATTTAGACACAGCAGGGCTGTGGGCTAAACCTCACAACAGCAGGCTTAATGGCTGACAGCGACAGAACTTAACATGCTGACATAAAATGTTGACCATTTTCATCATCTTAATTTAGCGTGGCAACATGCTAACATTTGCTAATTAGCACTAGACAGAAAGTACAGCTAAGTCTGATGGGAATTTCGTTATAGTGTGTATTTGATAAGAAACCCAATTATCTAAGAAACTGGAATGGCACTCAGTATAGCGCATACCTCCAGCAAGTCCCAACAGTCCCTTTAAATTCAATCTAGCCTGATCCAGTATCAAATAAAACATATTTTAACACACTAGATCTGGAGTTTTATTTGGATTTGCTTCAAATTGTACTAACTCATAGATAGCAGCCATCTTATTATGCCTAATTAAAAAGAAAATCAGGATCTTTACATATTTTTACATATTCTTTGTAAAATTAAGGAAAATGTCAAATCTTGCAATATTAAAGAAAGTGACAAAAAAATCCCTGTAGAAGTCTGTAACAAATGTCAAGGCAGTCCATTTCAAAGTCGATATTTTATTAAAACCAAAAATATCAATTTCATGGTAGCACTAGAGGAAAAGTAAAGGAATTGAGTACTTTAAATATCTGTACAAACTTTCATAGCTATCCATTGGGCCTTGGCAGTGAATCAATGTTATATCTTTAGTATTATACGACACAATATATCGTCGTTGTTGTATTGTGATTTAAGTACAATACAGTAAGCAATGTAATTTTCTTAAAGTAACTATGAAGAACTTTTAAGTGTTTATGAAACAGTCTCATGATTCCTCTGGTGATTTTAAATGATCTGTAGCAGCACACGAGACCATCAGTCAAAATACTTTTTATATAGTTATTTTTAACGTTTGACAATTATTAACGGTTCCGATCACATATAAATTCACATACAAATACATTACCTCATCGCGATCCGTCCTGCAGTCTCCCTTTCACTTGCTTCCAAAACAAATGCATGCACTGGCATCACGTCCTAGCAAAGATCTTTACATCAGATCGTACCGCTTTTGTCCAAAGGGGCGCCAGAATCAACAAAAACTGAATGTTCCTAATAGTCACTATAACTTAACAGACTGTTCTACTTGTTGTAATACTTTACCCTTTACCCTTTGCCTTAGTCATTATATCCACATTAAGGATGATTTATTTTTTTCAAAAACTATCATTGTGTTGTATTTTGTGAAAGTACCAATAGTCATCCCTACAATATTGTCACAATATCGATATCAAGGTATTTGGTCAAAAATATTGTCATATTTTTTATTTTGTTGCCAAGTCCTTGCATTAATGAAGTGCTTTTGAGGACATTTTCAAAAATATAGATGTATATCTCAATACTTTTCACAATACCTCCTAAAATTATTACATAATTATTTTAAGGCCATTGGTTTGGGATGTTAGAAAAAGCTATTCAAAGTCCCTGCAGTGAGAGCACGCAAATAACCATTCAGTAGTATCTTAACTTTATCTCAATGTAGTGATAGCCCATTAACCTGCCATTACTGGGGGTTCGTGGTGGCTTAGTAAGTATACTTTACACCGCCCTGGGTTGAATGTTGCATATGATTCCCCTCTCTCTTTCACCTCATTTTCTGTCATCTCTCAGCTATGAAAAAAAGCTGATTCATTTGCTAAATTCTTATCTATTCAGTTTGAAAATAGTTATACTGCTTAGTTAATTTAAAATAAATGTCCATTAGAAATTTGAAGTAATGTCATTGCTTTGTCATCATTTCATATCCAATCTGTTGAGGTAGAAATATAGCCATGATTTTACTTCATTTGCGGCATGAATCAAATTGATTTCCATTGCTATGATGTTACATAAATGCAGCGCAGTAGGCAATGGAATGCAAAGAAAAATGTAGATGACAGTTAAAAATTTTCTTTTGAATTTCATGACAACGATTTGTAGGTTTATCTTATTTCTGTTCAGTTTTGAACATAAAAGCTTGTTTATTTATTAGAAAAGTACTTTTAAGTGTTACTGTTAAGTAATCCCACACAAAGAGGACCTATCACATTATGTCAAATGCCCAGCAGTTTTTTCAGACTTCATATACATTACTTAGTGATTGATGTCTGCTAAAGCAACAGTCCATGGCTCACTCTCTGATTGCCTGTTTACAGGGCTCTGACACTTTTATAGCCCTCCTAATACCATTACAAAGTATTGCTTCAACAGCGGGGCTCTCGCCTTTCCTGTAGAATCAGATACAAAAGGCTGTTGGCTGTGATCACTAGAGGCAGCACAGTTGTGAAAATAGACTTTTGTTGAGGCTGTATGAGGACATTTTAACATGGACGATTGTAAGTGGTGGTCTGGAAGACCGATACACATAAAATACGTATAACTAGAATGGCACATACCTCCACCAAGACCCAACAGTACCCTCTTGTCATAGATACTCGCCACCTAAATATGCCTGTTTTTGGGTTTTTTTTCCCATCTACATCTATCCATTCTTCCCTGAGTACTTGGCAGGAAAAACTCCCTATTTCAATATGTCTAAGGAAGTGAGAAAGATTCCTGGGTCTGTCCCCTTTAATCAGACCCACACCAAAACTTAAAGTGGCCTGTTCTGGGCCAAGACTCATCCTCCATTCACCATTTTCTGTGTGATCCTGCTGATCTTAAAATGACTGAAGCTAAAATGTTAGAAAATTGAAAGTGCCTGGAGGCCCATTGGTGGCACATTCACAGTTTTCTAATTTGACCATTGGAACTAGGGCTTAAAGTTTATGAAAAAAAAAATTGACAGATATTGCAGTAGCAATATGAGTCATGATTTTATTAGAGTGGTAATTTTTGCATTTGATTTTCACTCAGTATGATAATAAAAATGATGATGGGATTTTCGCAGGGGTCTGTACAAACATCTTCCCCTTACATCTGAACGATATGATTTGTAGGTCAAGGTATAACTGTAGCACCTCAATGCTTCATTTATAATGATCTGATGTTACCCATTTTATCTTTTGCAAAAAAAAAATACAGCTCCTGCGATTTGGATGTTTCACATGACCATTTTATTGTATTAATAATATATCCTTAATTGGAACCAGCAAATGTTGTAGATTTGATTTTAAAATCCCTTAAATGGTTTATTGATAATTAAAATAGTTGCCAATTAATTTTCTGTGAAATACCATTGGATAAATTGTCTTATAATTTTAGCTCTCTTTGCAAAGTTGGTATTTATGAGTTCTTGGCAAAATCCTAGACTGTAGAGGAAACAATTGAGATTAAAGAGTGATCATCTCTGGATTTAATGCTTGATTATTTTTATGGGACAGATGTTGTAACCAAAGTAGAGCAAAGCCTTTTAAGCACTTCTGAAGCAAATTAAAAAGATTATCACAGAGCACAACTGCTATCAGCACACAGATATGAAACGACAATTGGGAATGATGGGGTGGCAGATTGGAAAATGCTCATATAAGATAACAAGCTCCTCTTGGTGTGTAAGAATGTAAGAGTGGATCTATTGACCAGAATAACACAAAAATATAGCCTGTTGCAGCATAAACAAATTTATTACTGGGAATGCTTGTAAATCATTTTTTGGACTTGTATGACCAGAGGGGCTTTGAGCATCACCCAAAGTTGCTGGCAGTTTCTCATCATCCACTTGAGGCTGCATCTTTTCTAGCATTTTTCCTTTGTGGCATTTCAACTGAAAAGGACAGAAACAACTTTTTTCAGAAAAAGCAATTTTATTCAGAGTTGGCAGCCTATTGCCTCATATAGACCAACTCAGGCACTACTGCGTAGATGCCAGTCTTCCCATTTATTTAGAATTTTGGGTAGTGTGTTTAGGCTGCGGTGGTGTGGACTGCAAGGGTCGCTGGAAAAAATAAAAAGTAGTGACCCTGCGGCAAAAATTTAAAAACAGAATTAACTTTTGGAGAAATGTAAGCCCACATCAAGCTTTAGTGACTTATCATTTGATTATTGCTCTTCATTCTGAACACTAGGTTGACATGACATGTTTAGAATCCGTGTGAAATGGATACCGTAATAGACCAAGAAAAAGACCCATATAGGGGTCAAGTGTCTATTATCTTGCTTGGTTGCCTTAAACAACATTGTGCTCCCAGAAGGACTGCACCAGCAGGGAAAGAGAAATACTCAATATGCATTAAACAAACCTTTTGGAAAGAGTTCTTACTCATGAGCTAGGAATCAAACTAGGAGCTGCACACTGGGTGACATCCACCTGGAGTTCATTGACCAAACAATGATAGCCTTCCAGCTGTGTCGACCCAAAAGGCAGCACAACCATGTACTGGTAGCTGCAACACCTGATTTGGTCTGAATACAGCCTAGTAGATAACAAGTCGCCTTGTGAGGCTCTCAGAATCACGAATATGAGTTTAATGGTGACGCTAGAGGAAACAGCAATGGATCCCCAAACTTATAAACATTAGGATTAATTGTCTTGGAACCATGAATGTTTGTATAGACTTTTATGTGAATCATTCCAGTAGAGGTTGAGATATATCACTCGATAAATACAGTATTTGACATGTTGTTGCTTATGGTGGATGAGAAGTTATTGCCAAAGTCATTTGGATTCAATCTAAACCCAAATTCCATGGCAATCCATACATAATTTGCAAAACTAAATCCCCAATAAACAATATATGTAAACCGCTGATGGCTACGGGGACAATCTACATCACAAAAGTAAGTAGGGTTCATCTTCTGGGGACCATGAACGTCTGTAGGAAATGTCTTGGCATGAAATTGTTGTTGAGATACTCCAGTCTGGTCCTATTGGTCAATTCTATCCCTACAGCCATGCGGCCAGTGAGACTGAAAAAAGAATTAGCAGTTGCTTGCTAAGACTATAGGGGTTGAGCAGTGTGGATTTTTAAAGGCTGATGTAATCAGTTTGGAGCTGGAAAAAGCTGATGGCCGATGAATTGGCCAATATCACGGCCCCTGCAAAAATAAATAAATAAATAAATTAGGCACTGTGGGGAAATAAACTTTGACTGTATAAGAAAATGGAGAAATGTTGAAGTGAACATCTAAGTCCAAGAATTACCTACCTAAATGAATAAATATGGATATCTAAACATCTAACTTTAAGTCATAAATACTTATGAATATGTAAATGTATGAATTTATAATGTACGTTCCTGTGTGACTGGTGGAGGCTGTGCAGCCTTTGGCTTCTATTGGAGCCAAACTCTGTTGATGCCAATAGTTAGGAAAAAGTCTGATCGGCTCCGATTAATCAGCAAAAACAATTATTTGGTCGTCCTCCGGCTAAGGTAGTGCTTCTCCTGGCCTTCTCAAATTAAAATTATTACCATTTTGCATGATCAATTGACACTAAAAGGGAACTATTACAGCTCTGATGACACAGAAGAAAGGAGCGATAAGAAAACACCAAGGTCCATATTTGTTAGATAAACATTTGTACAGAAACGCAAACTGGAATTCACACCAACAGAACCTTTACAGAGAACCCAAAAAACTATGAAATTTCAATGTAGCACGCCTTTTAAAAATGACGCTTCTCTCTAGTTGACTGTATGGCTACATATGTTGAGTCAGTCATTTTGCTGTGGCAGCAAATAGGTAGGCGGGGACCTTCCGGGCTCAGTTCTGCTGTCTAGCAGAACCATAATAATGTTGGACCAGCATTGTTACCCCCTGCTGCCAGGGCTCAGTGGAAACACTACAGTGATAAAGTGTACTATACTGAAAAAGACCGAAGATATTTCATTTAATATAGTGCTGACTTTTTGTCATCTATTGGGTATTTTTTTGGTAAAAAAATCATTTGTGACGTTGCACCATTGTACTGTATGCAATTAACTTAAAATGTAGCATTAATATGATTTGTTGTGCTGAAATCCCTAAATGTAATTCATTTATTCAGTTTGCTTTTGTGCTCCAGTTGTCTACATTCCCTCACCTCTTTGCATTAATGCCAGTGGCGGCTATAAAACTGAACCAGCCCGATGGCCTTACATTTACGCTGTGCACCATGTCTTTATGTTTTACTTTACTAGAAAGTAAATCTAATAAATCAGCATATTCTCCCTTTGTATTTTTTTTCTTAGCTGCTTCGGTCATTGCTGAAGGCCCAAGTCAGTAATGGGCTGCTTGGACTCCATGTGTTTGCCTCCAGATCTTCTACATATTATATCTGATCGACAGCCAGAAGGTAACCTTAACCACATTTGTTTGACTTTCATTAACCTCTCATTTGCAGTACAGACAGATGCAGATGTCACCAGTAATTTTGTCTTTTCCTCTGTTCTCTGACTGGAACCACAGGCTGGAAAATCTAAGCTAAACCAAATAGTTTCAAATGAATTCACTTAACATTGCAGGAGATATATCTGAGAGTAAAGAATGCGCTGGTCTTTCAGATATTTCTCCCAATAAACGGGAATGATTAGCCATCATCTTTTAATGTCTCTTTATTGGTGTTATGTAAACAAGGTTTTGTATTTTATTTCTGCATCTTAATCAACATCTTTCTATTGATTCGGGAGTTTCCACTCTCACTGTAAATCAGAGACTGACTTTAAACTTTAACCAGTGAATTGGACCATTTTAGTGAGTTTTAACTTACATTAAACATTAGCTATGTTTTTTAACTCACCGTTTTCTGTGCAGGTACAAAACAGAAGTCAGAGTCCTAAGTTTAACATTAAGTTTAAACACTTTCTCATTAAAATTATAGTTTTGTTGGCTTTAGTAGAAGTGTCTTAAAGATTACTTTATATGAAAACTGCTTTCACTTAAGTGTTTTCCTCTCAAAATCACAGCCAAGGACATCCGCGGCAACAGCGGCGTACTTGCAAGCCCGGTTCAAATTTTGCATCTGTTTGAGAGGAGAACCAAAAGCACAGAAGTACGGATTGAGAGGTAAGGTAAAGAGGGGGAGAAAACCCAGTCAGGATTTATTTGCCTTCCAGCCATAAAATGGATGTAAAACCTGCTGTAGCCACTTGGAAGTTGTTGTCAGCTAGGCTGACTCAGCTGGACACGAAGTACTCAGAGGTTTAATGTAAATAATCTGGAGCAATGGAACTTTCTCAGATTTCTCTGAATACATATTTACTATAATTAAAATGAATTGGAATAACAAGATTGATAATTAATCATCCTTATGAAGATGACTCATTATAGCAGCAAATTCTACACACATGGAAAGTGAAAATATAACAGCATAGTGCAGTAATTAGGGGGTATTGAACAATCTGAGCACCAGATTGTAAGAATTAAAAGCAGGATGTGTACACATCATGTGCAAAATAAGAGCAGTGCTGTATGATCAGACACATCTGAAAGCAGGCTCAGATGCTATCTTAACTCAGCTTTATAAGCACCAAAAGTTCTGCATACAACGAAATTAGTGAAAAATATTTCTAACTAAGGGTAAACTATTTCTTTCCCTCCTTCATTGTAATGATGGCAAAAGCAAGAGATATAGATTTTACATATCAAGGGATTGTTTATTTGGATTACTCTGTCTACAAAAGGCAATCCATACAGGTTATGTACAGTTTAACAGGATTCATATATTTAATGCTGATACAGGACACAAAAATACTATATTTAGCAGTCGTGTTGCTCCTCTCAAAACACAAAATGGAGGTAGGAGGAGTGTTTGTTTCTAAGATGTGATTTTGACTGCTTGACTCTAGAAAAACGTGCAGATGCAGAGAGTGGTAAAATTGCACTGGATTTGCACAAAAAAGTGACTTTTATCCTTTTATTAAAAATGTTCCATCAGGAAGTTTCCTTTCATTCCATTAACCATGTTGGAAAAAAAAAAGAGACTTCTTTTCCAAATGGTAGATATCCGGTTTTGGAAGAGCTCCCTTCTTGTGGTTGTTATACCCACACACGCAGTATGGGAGCAAGTAGTAAAAAGACATTTTCCTCGCTCAGTTGACTGGTTGGGCATAAATAAACAAAAACAAAATTTAACTGCCCGGGGATATCCATCATTCTACCTCAAACTGCACATAGCCAAGTCGCTGTGTGTGCGTGCCGGCTTAGCGTGGTTTGAAAAGATGGGCATGAGACTATATGCAGCTCTCGTATGTGTTCTATATGCAGTTCTCCATCTAGTAACATGTGTACTGTTGCACTTAAAGAGTTATTCATGAAATCAGTTAAGCAAATTGTGATGTCATATTAACCATTGTCCTTTTTTTACACAATTGCTAAACTATACAACCACAAGTCAAATATCCAAAGACAGTTTATCTTAATTTTAGTAATGCAAGTTCTGAATGTATTATGAGCTCAATTAAAATGTCTTGTGGTAAAAGATCAAAGACAGAGTTTTTTTTCCCCTTTTGTTCTAACGACCAACACAGATGCTCATTTGACTTGACCTACAATCAAAAATCTGTTTTCGGAACAGAACGACTGAATTTTTTTATGCATATTTATGGGGAACGTTACAAGTACCACACCAAGACCCTCTGTGTACTGTTTGCTCATGGCTTGGCAATTACTACTCTAACCTTATGAAAATCATTTAAATGTCTATTATACGTCCTAACTGATTATGTTCCTGATGAGTGTTTAGATAGTGCCGGCATGTACGGAGATGTTACAGTTAATCTGAGGCATTGCACTCCAGCCTCTGATAAACTACATATTTAATACTATTTTTGTTTGACTCTTTGATGTTCCAGTTTCTTGTTAATCTGGTGCATAAACAAAGAAAGGATAGATGTTACATCTGCAAGACAATGTTGCATTTTTCTCCTCTGGAAGCAATATCAAAGGGAATTAAATATACATGGAACTGAACTGAATCCTTGGTTGGCATTGTTTGATGTTGCCATATTACATGCACTTTGTGGTACAAAGGCTAAAGGCAAAACAGGATAATGATTACGTCAGTGAGAAACATATTTAGAGATGACTTTACTATACATTTATATTACTTAACATTTTTCACATCATTTTTAGATAAATCGACACATAAATTTGTCTCTGAAAATATTAAAAATGAAAAAAGATGACATGTAATGAATATTGTTAATATTTTACTACTATATACTTCAACTACTAAAGGATGATATTGGATTTGTAAAAAAAAAGAAAGAAAGAAAGATAATTATGCAGTGGAATAAAAAATTAAAATAGACTGTCTTGCATTACTGCCGGTCGTCAGTATATGATATCTACTATTTGGTAAAATACACACCACCAAATTAGATCAGACTATAACAATTTTGCAAGAAAGGTGTTCTTAGTTTACACTCGTTTGCAACATTATGCTTCCAGTAAATACTTTCCAAGTGTATAAAATAGAGATTTGACATCACTGCAGTAAAGAACCATCCGAACAACTGCATTGCTCTGCAACAACTCTTAATTGATTTTAAACAGTGGTGCTCATTTAGTAGCTTGCAGGTCACATCTGGCTCCGGCTGAAAACCGCCCGCCCGATCAATTTCTCAGCTTTAAGAGCCAGTGCCTCGCAGTCAGTTCAAGCTGTAGTTTTAGGAATGTCATTTTAATTGCAGTTTATACAGTAAGGTCGGATGACTAAACATTGCATTGCTTGTAATATACTGTATATCTCTACCAGCTCTCAGAAACAGACTTTCCCCAGATTCAGGTCGATGTTGAGCCGAGCTAAATGGTCTTTTTGTGTTTACTCTGACCTTCAGCAAGGTCATGCACAAACATTTCTACTCCGGGGATATTTCCAGGATTACACAACAGTCAAATAAGGCTTAAGAGAACCATTTTGACATGAGAGTCACTCAAGGGAGGTTTTTTTTTTTTTTGTAGACCACCAGTATACATTGTGAAAAATTTGATGATTTACTAGAACAGTTTATCTACTTCCTGGCTTAAGATTCTTTATGCGCTGTCCCTTTACAGTGTGTGGCTGTGTTCACATTTAGGGAGCTTTGATTAAATGCTTTTATAGAAATTGCATGACCTTTACATCAAAGTTTTGCAGCTGCTCTCGGTTAAAGGTTTTCTTCACTGAAGAAATCCTAAAATAATAGATTAGATTAGAGACTGTGTAGTGTAGAACAATGTAAAGCCCAAATCAAAAAAAGGAAGTGAGTCAAATTAACATAGTTTGCAGCGATGCAGCAAAAAATTGTTACAAACATTGAACTTTGTTTGTGAATCTCCCACAACAAAAGGTACACTGTCATGGTTTTAGCCTCTCAAAGCACTAAACATTAATGTCTTTTTTGGATACAGGCCTTTTTTTCTGAATAGTATCTAATGTTGGATCAATATGTTGTGGAGACTGAATAAGAATTCTTCATATATCATGTGTATATTATGTTGTGTTATTCCACAAGAAATAAAAGGTTTTGCAATCAAATATTTGTGCTTTTCTTTCCTTTCTCTATCTCACTCACCAGATTATGTCTGGCCCTATTTTACATTAGAAACTGATTTTTTGGTGGGTGTTTTGAGTTATTCTCTGCATTATTAGTCAACAGGTTCAGATGGCCTGGTGGCCTCGCACATTAATTTGTACCCTGTATCTTAGTCTTGAAAATTATTGCCATATAACTACATGTAAAACCCTTTGACGCATTTAATACCTTACCGATGCGGATTATTTTACAGCCTCTTCAATCGTTAATTATGCAATTAAATAGAAAATTAATTAAAGCTCTGAAGCACCGCTGCGCTTTTCTGGTGATCCAGTTGCAAAATTCAGTGTCCGAAGTTTTGGAATTTTGTTGGCTTCTCCATAAAAATCCCACGCAGGAAGAAAAAGTGAGAGAATGTGGTTTTCCATCGCCCTATTACTGCTCTGAATATGTTAATAAAAGTGCTGTAATTTCTTACATTTGGTTTAAGTGTTCTTTATAGAATAATTCACACTGCACAGCTGCGTAAAACCGTCATTTTAAACAACCAAATACAAAACAACCGAGACATGGAAACAAAGTTTGAAACTGTTTTTAGGATAAAGGATTTTTATTTTTCATTTGTTTATTGTGTTTTGTTTATTTAAGTTTATCCTGGAGAATTGTGACTTGAATGAGTTTTTGTCTCATGCTCGGCTTTCTTTAACGACTTCCTATTTATATGAGTAATAATTAACTAATAAATAAATATGTATTACTCGGAGAATAGAGTATTGTTCCGACCTGGTTTAACATCCTTTTGTGTCGGTAAAGAGCGCGTGACAAATGACATGTTTGTGTTGGCCTTTAAACAGCGATACTTAGAATTAAAGTAATCAAATTTGAATTCGTATCGGATTTGAAAACCGATGTTTTGTTGATTTATTTGGGTATGATTAAGAGGAATCGCAAAGTCCAGACAGAATTTCTGACTTTTTGATTTCAAGTCATTAAGATCACAGCAGTGTTGATGATGGATAGAGGAGAGTATTATCTGTCTACAGCTTCTTTAACATAGATTACACTAGATTAAGAATAAAGCAGGTCGATGATGAATCTTTTTAAAATCAATGAATATTTAGCCATTCATCACCGATTGGAATCCACACCGGAGACGCCAATAAGATTGGTTTTGTTTGGTTCCGTTCTGGGCTGGCAGGTTGAATCTGGACTCTCGGTTGTTCAGTGGGATCGGATTTGTACCCGGTTTATTCAAACAGCTACTGTTTTTGGGTTTACGAGCGAGGTGAGAGAGGTGAGGGGTGTCTTCTCCTGAGCGCACCCAGCTCTGTCTGAGCACAGTGACTTTGAACTTGAACTTCGTCCTGCTCATCTTCATAATGTGCTCGATACACTGGTGCAAGTGAACCTGCACTAATTTTAGTCCGCGGGTTAACTCGGTGATCAATCGTTTCATCATTTCGTAGGAGTGCGACAAAAATGAAATCCAGAGCTGGATGAACTGTGATTCGCTGCTCTCTGTGCCCAGACAGCAGGCGACAGAACAAACTCCACCGTATTTCCACTTTGGTTCTGCAGTCTGTCTTTGATTTAACCACCAACCACCATTAGCCACCAACTTTGTTTTCCTGGCACAGAGATCGATAGAGACCTGGATGAGGTGGGATACAAAAATGACAACGAATGGATGTTCGCTCTAAAACAATGAAAGGCTTTGAGATGAAAAAAAAAGCTTTTCGTTCTTCTGGACAGCCATTTGTATATACCACCTTTTAAATCGTATGAACAGAATGTAATATTATAAACGGCATTAAAACCTCCAAAACGCGCACAAGAAAGAGATCTGTGCACGACCCGTAGCTCTTACATCTTACATCTTGAAGCGAGTCATTCGACTTTTACACAAATAATCCCTCTCGCACATGATGACTCGTTATACTTATGTGAATTAGTATTTTTAATATCATGACGAGTCTGTCAGCTCTCGAAAGACTTCTCAGTCGAGGTTTCAAAATGTATTTTTCACTTCTGCTACTTGTCACTCTTTTATCCAACACCTCAGTGAATACATCACATTTATTAATAAGCGCACCTTCTGTGCTCTGCGTAAATTCCCTTAAACACGTTCTTCTGATGAAAACCATTACGTGAAAAACCCACATCAGTCGGTTTATCTGAGGACAGCAGCTGTCAAATGTTTGTACACGCATGGGTGCTAAGTATTACAGCTTAAATGCTTCATTTTTTTTTTTTTACCTCGAGCGTGTGACGTGTATAGGATGAAGTGCACGAGCCAATAGTTGCGTAAGCGCCACATATGTTTGATTGCAGGGAAAGAAAGAAATCGTTGCGCACAAAACACACTTCTGGGCGCCATTTCAAGCAGATTTATCATTAAGTGTAAAACATTCAGACCTACAGCATCAGCCAATCCTCACATGAACCACGATAGTTTATTTTAGCAGCCTTCTCCAAACATCAGAATCGTCACAAAGAGCGGAAAACACGTTCTGTGGGATGTTTTTGGTCGACTGGTTCTCCGAAGCCAAAATAAAAAAAACTGACTGAATTCAGATGCTTTTTCAGTGGATTCACTGTCAGCTCTCAAAATTAGAAGGAAATGCCGAGTTTTTCTAAATAAAATAGCATTTTTTTCTTTTTGGGGGGCGCCCAGGAAGCGCAAGATCCTGAAGCAACGTGTGACTTTTGATAAAGATAAGCTTCTTACACATTTCTTCTGTTACACGTGTCACTTTAATCCTTAAGCATAATTTGTCTTACTTGTGGCATCGTGGCCTCGGTGCTGCTCTCTGCAGCAGGCTGTCTGCGTCCTGCAGGCACTTTGGAACAATAACATAAGGTGCATTACTTTTACCCTGCTGATGTGATTCACGGTGTGGCTTCCATCGCACCATTTGACTTGAAGATTTCCTCCATCACAACGAGTTAACCAACAACAAACAGGTGCAGACATCACCTCCCAGCCCGCAGCTCCCTCCAAACCGACAGCCCGCGTTGACTCAAGGCTCGCCACACAGTCACTGCTGGCCTGCAGCGTTCAGGATGAGGAAGTTGTCCTTTAAAATTAGCTTTCTGTACATTTCCTGGATTTTTGGTGTCTTTAAGCGAAGTGGTCTTGACAGCGTGGGCTATCTAAATAAACCATTTGCGTAATAACAAATACAGTTGGCCTCATGTAACACAGGAAGTATTTTTGATACACTGCAAAAAAAGACTACAAAGGTACACTTAAGTATGAGGGATCAGTTAGAATCGTATATGCCTGTAAGGTGATTTAAAGAACGGAATGTAAAATGTGTCTTTTAGTTAATGATTATACAGATTTTGGTTTAGTTGGACCTGCGGTGCTGGAACTGACTGCAACCTCGTCCACGTTTGCACACTATCACATTTCAGGCAACATTGTAAACCGAATTAATTTGGACTTTTTAATACTCGCACTATTGTCTGCGTTCATAAACAGTTTTAATTTAACAGTATTGGCCGAAGGTTTCCTCGCTGGACCATATTGGCGTGTTAAGCCCACAAACATCCAGAGCGCATGCCGTCGGAACCCCGTCAGCATTTTGACACATTTTCTATATGTGGACAGTTTAAAAGCTGCATGGTGTTACAGGCTGCAGTGCACATTAGCCAAATGAGCCCAAATGGTATGTAAATATTGGAAACATAATACAAATCCAAAGATTTGGGAGGATTTTTTTGCTGAATGTGAAGGCGATTCAGTTTTCCTCCTTTGCTGCAGGTCCAAACAAGAAGCCGATTGAAAATGAATTAACTGTCAGAAATCCTATCATTGTCTAAATTTTATCAATGTACTTCTGTCAGCCACATTTCACATAAACGTGTCGAGCCTTTAAGATCCTCATTTAAAAAAAAAAAAAGAGAAAAAAAAAGCTATTTGCAGAAGAAGAAGAAAAAAAACATCTTAATCGGTTTTAGTTCCACAAATATCTCTCTTACAGAAGAATAAAACATTTAAAAATGCACCTGTGCAACATGTTTGACCCTTGTGCATTTTGTCTGAAATATGCCCAGATTGTTTTGAAAGCGCTTTATTCTAGCAGAGAAGAAGTGGGATGATTAATGATGAACGTGTGTGTCTTTTGTTTTGCTGTCTGGACGGATGGAGCGACCGCCTCTCTTAACTTGAACTTGGACTTCCGACGAGACGCGTCCAACTGTGGATTTATTTTGTCTGCTTTCTCACCGGTTCAGCCTCTGCACTGCTGCGGGAAAGAGAAGAATTCATTCCTGTTGGACTAATAGTAGACCGAAATAAACAAAAAAGTGTTGAGCACGTTTTAAATGCGCCAAAAATGAATTATTAAATCATATTAAGATATTAGACAGAATAAGCTTAGATCCACAATATTGACGAGACTTGATAACGTGCTGGTTTAATAATCCAAGTAGATATATCTTAAACTGCTTCTCTGTGTCGGTTGAATTAAAGGCATGTAGTCTGTATTCACCACGCTCGTCTGATGACCGTGCGTAAAAGATGCTTTTTTAAACTCATGGCGCCGCACGTTTCCAACTTTGTCCATATTAGAATACAAAAATATACTTTATTGTGTGAAGTTGTGGAGTATTGCTTTGTAGAAATTGTAATTGCCAGCATATGAAAACACCCAGATGTTTGTATCTATTTATGTAATCCTTTTCCTGTAGCCGGATTTTTAGTTGTACTACATTCTGCAAATGCTTGAGGCTCAAATGTTCCCGTGTCAATGATATGAATCCTGTGTGGTGTTTTCCGAACAAACTGAATTTGTTTTTTTCTGGAAATAGTGAAACTAGTCTTTGTTCTGAAGAAAAAAAACAAAAAAAACCCACGCGCAACTGCATCTTAACTATGAAATATGGCAACATCTCGCAGTCAGCATCGAGTAGTGTACCACTGACGTTTTAATAACAATATGTTAAGTAGACTAAATAAAAAGCCTGTAAAGCCTGTGTTGTATTTAGTAAATCCACTTTGGCCAGGCTGCAGCGGTAGTCTGCCAGCCTGCCCTCCGTCCTCTGGGCGCGGCTCCGCCTGGCCTGCTTTATTTTGCGGTTAACCCACAAGCCATCCTCTCCTAGTCTACCTGCTCTAGATGAGGTTAAACGAGTCAAATCCGAGGTAAATTAGGCCTAAACTGCAGTGTAGGTCGCCTTTCTCATGCGTGGCTTTTCACCAGCCTAACAACGTGCAGCCTCCATTCTGTGTGTCATCAGAGGGTGAATAAAAAGATGGTTTACCT